>NW_028150433.1:5000-15000 GCF_964638095.1 Poromitra crassiceps | reverse complement strand
CCGACGCCTACCACCGCAAGACGCGGGTTCATTTCCCGGTAGCGGTACTCCCGGCTTGGTCTGTATCATCATACAGGTTATTACATAGGTTATTACTATTACATAGGCTACTATAATTGACCAATCAGTGGCTGCAGTTTGGGGGAGTCATCATTTAGCAGCAGCAAGGTGTTTTTAAACTTCATTCTGCCCACTGTGTTGAGACTTTCAATGGTTAAGCCGTCACTAGAGTCATGGTCTTGAAAATGGTCTCGCATTGGTCCCCGTCGGTCTTGGTCGTGGTCTCGGTCTCGGTTTAGGTGGTGTCGACTCCAACACTAGGGAGAACAATGCGGGGGAAAATTGATCGAAAAATAAAGAAAAAGCAGGGAGCATTCACAAATGATTCATGTGGTCAACAACAGTGTTATATAACTTCATCAGGTCTGCGCCTTTTTCACTATTAAGAAGTATAGCATTCATGAGGGCTTTCAGAGACCGTTAGTTTAGTAAGGCCATTTCCATGAAGTCAGGAAGGGGAACCAAATGCTTAATGACTGTTTCATGACAAAGCAGAGCTTCCTGTGACTGAAGGCCCCACAGGGAGGAGAGGACCTGCGGAAGAAAAGGGTCCTGGATGAGCCCAGAGTGGAGAGGGTCTGACAGCAGGTCCAGACAGTGAGAGAGACGCACGAGACCACTGTTACTGACAGCTGTCCCGCTGTGGAGCAGCAACACCCTCCGGAACGTCCTTGAAAAGTTCTTGAATTTGGCCCTGGGAAGTTTCCTGGGCCAATTCCCTCGAATTCAAAGACCCAACACATCATAGTTTGAGACATGGATCAAGGTTAATTATTACTGTCACAACACTGAGGATGTTTATAATGAGAGCTAGCAGGCTTTACAGAAGCTCATAACAGAGCACACCTGGGATGTGGGAACACTTCTCAACTGTGCTGTTACAGTGATGGCAGAGACATTAATGTTTGAAGACCTTCCTTCACAAAGTATATAAATTCATGCACTTTCAATGACCCATGTCTATTATGTCTATTTTCAAAAACTTTCAAGGCATTGATTTGTTTCTCTCAAATTCACAAACTTTCAAGGAATTTCAAGGAGCCATGGGAACAGGCAGAGCACACAGAGAGAGAGAGGCAGAGTCAAAGACATCCACATGGGGGGCTGTACGCCTGCTAGTGTGTAGCTAATACAGAGGTGTCCAGTTACAGGATGTTTACATCACTACAGAGGGTAAGGAGACAGCAGGTGGGTGCCAACTTTTGGAATGACATTCACTAAAAATACTTTCTAGTCTACTAGATGAGACAAAGGGGTGAGCAATAGAGGAGAGAGAGAGAGAGAGAGAGAGAGAGATGCAGCATATTCTTGGACTGATGAAGTGTGCCGAGTTGCCTCTCAGGGAACCTAGATTACGATTCCACAGATGTTGGACGTGCGATCATATGCATCTGTCTCTGTGCAAGCATCGGCATGGAGTAGAAATAATGTACACAAACGACTGACATTTTGCCTCTAGTTGCTGTGTGGTGTTGTTGTCTGGGCTGGCTGTCTGACCCAAAAGCACCTTTTCCAACTGGCTCTCTGACACACAGGGCTGGCATGGCATCAGTACTGGATATACCTTTAAGACCGAAATAACCCACCCAGTACCAATTAGTAATAGAAACGTCTCCAGTCAAACAATACCTGCATGGCTGCATTTGATCATTTTTGTACACATTTCTATAAAAATGTGTCTATTTGTATGGATTTTCTTGCAGCCAATCACCACGAGTGTTCTTCGATTTCATGTGACGTCACGTGTGATTGGCCCATTATTGCAGCACCTACTGTACAACCCATACAGTCTGTGGTGGTGAAGTGGAGTGCGGTGTATGTGAAGAGATGAGATGGCACCAAAACATTCAAAAGTATGACTGTACGACACAAAAAGGTATCCAATTAAGTAGTACTCTATTTGGTATGGGTACTGGTATATTGGTATTGGTATCGTCATTTTTTTAAATGGTACCCAGCAGCCCTACTGAGTTTGACACATCACCACTGACTGACTGACAGCAAGAAAGCTGTGAGAAATGTGTTCCTGAATGGATCCTACGGGTTCATTCATGCAGGCCTCCAGTGGCTGTGGGTGTGAGGAAATGAATGGGCCGTGGTAAAAACCAAACACCTTACCCACGGGAGGGAAACATCTGGATAATATGAGCAGTTTTGTCTATCACCTTCTGTGGACTTTTGTTTGGTCTGTTGCCTTAACTTAATAACCGCTGTGCTGAATGCTTTGCCAAAATGTGACATGCACAACAAGCCATTGTCCTGCTGATCTACTAAAGACGAGACAAAACAAAACAAACGAATCAACAAATAACAGCTACAGGCGATGCTGGTGATTATTATTCTGACAGAACAAAATAACAGAGTAGGAGGCTGCATAGTCAGTCCTATTATTATAATTAGTAATGATGTGTAACTGCATTTATGTGCTTCCATTAGACAATTAAGTAAAACCTCAACAGTTGAGGGAATCTCAGGTCTTATAGTATTACTCTACTACAGCTGCTGTTTGCTCCATTGCATACTTGTCAATGGAATATAGGGGCAATTACAGCTATCCTTCAGGGAAAACCAACCAGCTCTTGTTGGCTATGATCAGATCAAGGTCCAGTCTGCTGCAGAGTCAGAGCCTGCAGACAAGCTGGCTAATGGAACGTGTAACGTATTTATTACTCTCATTACATGCAGCACAGTGCATGGCATTCCCCGTTAGATTCGGCCGTTAAGTAAAACAAATACCTCAGCTGTTCACCCCATTACCTGGACCTCTGCAGCTCTATGGCAGAGTTGGCTATCTGTCCGCCCTCCAGACAGTAGTTCTGGGAGGCTTGCCTGGAGTAGGGCGCAGGCAAAACTCCCTGAGTGTAGGTCTGCAGCCTCCCTCTGGTCGCGGAGAAAGGCGAGCTGTACACGGAGGAGCTGGGCCCGAAAGCAGCATCCCCCTCCGGGTCCGTGCTGCTGCTGCTGGGACCCGTCCCCGAACCGGCCCGGGTGTTCGCCTGCAGGAGGAGAGCCTGGTTTGCGGCGGCGAGCGCCTGGGCGGCCGTGGTGGTCCCCGCAGTGCGCTCCGGGGACACCAGGCTCTGCTGTCTAGTCCTGCCCTCAAGTGAGCTCTCCTCTTCGGCTTGATTGTCTGCGTCATCCTGCACGGGTCGTCCATCCAGCGAGATGTTAGTGAGAAAAGACAGCGCGGCTTGCCTCCTCCTCGGGTCTATGCGTTTCCGCGTATGTTCGATACTGGAGTGCTTGATCTGGAGCGTGGCTGTGGATGAGTTGCTGCTCGTAGCAGCCGCCATGGTCCACTGTTACTTCCAGTCAGAGTCTCCCAGGCTGCCTGTGCTCTGCTCTTACCTTGATAGCATAAATAGTGTTATAATCGTGCTTGTGTTGTTGGTGGATGCCAGTGGCCTGTCTTTTAAGTACATGCGTTAAACTGGCTAAAAACAGGGGGTCACGTGTGTGCAGTATTGTGGTAGCACAAGGAAAAATCCGACCAATAGGGTCTCAGGGATACGTGTAGGTTTTTTTCCCTCTCTCTCCTTTTCCTGCCTGGCGAAGCCTCGCTCTCTCTTCTCTGACAGGGTTATGCCAAAATTACATAAAAGTACGCACACAGTATCTCTAAAATAGATTTTGTGATATATCGAATGCAGCAGATCGAATTAATAGCAGACTGTAATTAACATTGCCTGTTGCAGTGTTTTGGGCAATAAAGCCCTACACGTGATTTTTAATTAAATTAGGAACTCGGACAAATTGAATAGGCTTGCTTGCGCATTAAAAATCGATATCAGAGAATGTTCTCAATCCGTACAAGGCTAGCGGTTAGACGCACATGATCAATGGTTGTTGACAGAATGGGGCCTGGCTGTGTTTGTTTTGAGGAATAAATCATTTTCTAAACTCTGCAAGTCAGCATCTCTTCAGCAATTGCGCCATCTGTCTGCTTGACATGGACTATGTTCTGTTTTTGGCTTAACCTAATTAAATATGCCATCTAGTGGTTTTGGTTGACAATCGCACGTTTCTCTTTTCCCCTGCTCTCTTCTCAGGTCTTGCAGTTGATATCCTGCCCCATCCCTGCCATGTCCCTGCCTGCAGTAGCCACTGCTCACCTGTGTATGCAGATTATAGCGGTAATTTCATTTTGCAAGCATGTTCTCTTCATACTAATGGTCCTTAAGGAGGTTCCAGGGGTCCCTAGTAACTGACTTGATTTGTTGATTGAATAGTTAAACTACTTCATTATTTCATTGTTTTGTTTTTTATCTCTCTACCTGCTACAATACAGTAATGCAGTTCCGCACAGAATGATATCGGACAATAAAAAATATTCTCAGATTTGGGTTCAAGGGAATAAATCTCATCAAATGGGGGTCCATGCCTCTATTAATGTGGACTAAATACAGGTCCGTGAAAGGTTGAGAACCACTGCATTGGTTAGACCACTGGTTCTCAAACTTTTCCATGTTCAGGACCCCTAAACTGGCACAAATTAGACCCCCATCCCCATTGGATACGATTTTGTCAAAGGGCCCTCCATCTGATATGATCTTTGCTTTAGTTTTAGATGTTTTATCACATAAAGTGTATGAAACCCATGACTATAGTTATATATTCTGTCATTGTGTTACTTATGGATGGTATTATAGTGAAAATAAATCATTCCCCTTTTTGCTGGGGACCCCCTAGAACCCCCTCAAGGACCCCTGGGGGTCCCCAGACCCCACTTTGGGAACCACTGGATTATACTATGTATAACACTATTACCAGAGGAAGCCATATATTCCAGTGTAGCATGTGCCAGAGTCTGCAGGTTTTCATTACAATCTTAAAATTACAGCAGCTACACCATAAGTAACACAATGACAGAATTGGTTCGGCACGGTGGCTCAGTGGTTAGCGCTGTTGCCTCACAGCAAGAAGGTCCCGAGTTTGAACCCCCGGTCCGTCCCAGGTCCTTTCTGTGTGGAGTTCTCCCCCGTGTTCATGTGGGTTTTCTCCGGGTGCTCCGGTTTCCTCCCACCACCAAAATACATGGCAATGGCAAAAGAACTGGAGTTGGTCCCCGGGCGCTGCACTGTCTGCGGCTGCCCACTGTGGCTGCCCACTGCGGCTGCCCACTGCTCCTGCCCACTGCTCCTAGTTCTAGGAAGGTTGCTAGTAGAGGATGGGTAAAATGCAGAGGATAAATTTCCCTATGGGAATAGATAAATAAATAAAGGAAAACTTAGATTTCACTGATTTACAGACTAATCAGTGAAATCAGTGTGATTTCACCGATTTACACACTAATCAGTGAAATCAGTGTGTGCCGTATTTGGATGGAAAACCTGCAGCCTCCTGGGCCTTGATAGCACATGGTTGAGAGCCACTGGTACGTCTTCATCTCTCTTCATACATTCTTCATACTCACCGACATAAACTCACTCTCCTCAAGGGAGTTCAGAGTTCGTATGGCTGTGTGGAAGAAACTGTCCTTGAAGAGAGTGGTTTTGGGGTGAATAGACCTGTAGCGTCTAGCTGAAATAGGTGGTGGGCTGGGTGGGTGGGAGGGGTCCTTGGCAATATTGCCAGCATGATTGGCTGTACAGGTGGTGAAGATAGAGTCCCAGACAGAAGGTCACATCCTATGATTTTGGAGGCCTTCTTGACTATATGCTGTAGTTTGTGTCTGGAGTGTTTATCTGCGGTTCTGTACCAGACTATGATGAGGTGAATATACTTTGAATGATGGCAGTGCAGAATTGGACCAGCAGGTGTTGTTTGACCGCACTTCCTCAGTTGCCTAAGGAAATACAGTGGCTGCTGAGCCTTTTTCATCATGGAGGTGGTGTTGATGTCCCATGTTAAGAGTATTTCTGATGTGGGTGCCAAGGAATTTGAAGGAGAGTTATGGGTTAGTTTAAGACGGTTATTGGAAGTTTAGGTGACTTTTTTGCGGTCCTGAAACCAATGGCTATTTCCATAGCTTTGGACGTGTTGAGCAGGTTATTGTTGGAGCCTCACCTCCCTGCCTTGTCCACCTCTTGACGGTATGAGGACTCGTTATTATATATTATAAATAATAATGTTATTCATGATGCTTTTTTAAGTATCTCAAAGGGAATTTATTTAATATACATTTGAAGTCCTCAGAGTCAGAACAGTCACAATACTGGATAAATAACTGTCAGTTAAAAAGTTGCACAACAGGGGTTTTTTCAGGCCAAAATGGCAAAACCGTGTTTTTGAAAAAAAAAAGGCACCAGAGCTCTGACTCTTGCCTTCAATACTCTTTGGTTGGAGGGTCGTCACCCTCCATAATAACAGGGTCTCACCAGGGAACCCTGAAACACAAGAAATACTATAGGATCTAAAATTATACATCTCAATGCGATGTCTCCAACCCGCCTGCCCCTGGCCAGCTACTCACCCCATCCTCAGCAGACCTCAATCGGATCCTAGGTAGCAGTTTGAGAGGAAGAGAAGAGCAGCACAGGAGACAAAACAGGAAACAGACAGCACCTCATTCAGGCTGCATGCAGGGCTGGGACAACACAGACTACTTACAAAGCAAAAGAACAGAACAAAAAGGTGCACACAGGTGAGGGGAGAGAGACTGAAAGGATTTTAAAGTCCAAGGAGTACACCAGGCCCAGGCGCAACGACGCCAACCGCTCCTGCAAGACATCATCACAAAGTACATGACGTGAATCTAGCCATCAGTGATATATTATTTTACAAACTAACCTACTGTGTTAAATGTAGGCTTTACAGGGCCTGATTCATACTGGAATGTAAATACAATCATACGAATGAGCTACTGTATTTAGAGACAGTGCACAGCAAATCATTTGCTCACCACTGGATGTCTCTGTTGGACCTTCAAATCTGCTCCTCATGTTTGTCTGACCCCAGCTGATCTGACAGACAGACAACATGGCTTCATTGTGTCACAGGCATTTCTAGAGGCATGTGCAACAAGGGATGAAACAGGTAGATCAGGCACAAATTATGACTTTCCTCACGGAGCAATATGGTGCATATCAATTTGATATCAATTACACAAAACAGTGGGCTACTTTACGGTACAGATGTTTATAAAGCCTAACTGTTATTATATCCGCAGGTGTCCCCAGGTGAGAGCATCTATCATATTATTAATCGTTTTTACATTTATTGCAGGAGTACCCCTGCCTGGGTTTGTTTTCTGAAATACTGCAGTATTAGAGTTAGACGGACTGGGGGTCATGACATCAACTCCCTAAGGATCTCATCTCACTTTTTTTATAATAATAAGAATAATAATAATAATAATTATTATTATTATTATTGTACATTGATTGAAGAAGGCTCTGTTCTTTCACTTGAACACGTATTGTACATGTGGGAAAAAGAAGGACTCCTGTGTGTCACAATCCAAAGTCCAAAGCAGAATGCAATGCGTCACTCCAATAATCCAGCTGTATATTGAGCATCCATGCAGTGCAGAGCTGTGGCGAGATGCCGAGGGCCCCGCGGGGGAACTGAACTGCAGGTTCTCTGGCCTCAGTTAATCTGCGCCGCCCATCGGTCGCTGCAGCGCCGCGGCTCCGACGCCTGCCCTCGCCGAGAAACGCCGAGCTTCCTGTGTTTGTGTGAAGTTTCCTACGAGATGAAGTGCTTCAGCACCTCATTGTGCACATGACTCTGCTATTACTTTCACATTGATTAAAGAAAAACATGCCAAGAGCCTCATAAATTAGCCCTAACTGCTCTGGTAGAAACCACATAACACAATAGAAGTAGTGGCCCAGTGGACATAGCATTGTGCACTAGCGTGTAATAGGTGCTGCTAATAGTGAAAAGGGAAGAAGAATGGGGTTAAGGTGAAAGGGCCGGGGGGAATGTGGAAGGAAGAGGTCAAAGGTCAGGGAGTATCAAGTTCAACCATCCGGGTATTTATCGTTATATTAAAAGCTCATTCATGGAATTTGGTTGTCACAATGACAGACACTCCCAACTCATGATATAGTATTCGTGTTTTTGTTAATCCCAGGCCTGGGAAACGTTTCACTCTTTTGTCTTAATATCAATCATGTTTTGATCCATTGCAGAGTAAAGCAATTAAAATGCCTGCCAAGCTATTTCAGGGGTGTTATTGTCGCTTGCCTTAGTTGGTCTTGCTGGGGACACACACTTTACATGCCTACGTCACACACATGCACGCACACGCACACACACACACACACATGCACGCACGCGCACGCACGCACACGCACACACACACACACACACACACACACACACACACACACACACACACACACACACACACAGAAAGGAAAGCCCTGGCAGCATGACAGCATCACCTACTGACTACTGTATGGGGCTGTCTTAGCTCCTGTTACACCTAAGCATGGAAATAAACTAAACTAAACAGAGTCTAGAAAAAGCTCCTAATTCTGCAAAGCCACAAGACATAATCCGATATGACATGGTCTGCTATTGTTTGATTTCTGACACTGAACGCTCCCATCTTCCCCCCAGCGGAGAATCAAATCTATCAAAATGAGCAGGCGTGCTCAGATTAGCCGTGTGTTGATGAAGGATTTAGATAAGGGCGAGTGTGTGAGGCGGGCTGGCTAGTCTTAATGGGACCAGGGCTCTTATCAGTAGAATCTAAAGCGCTCCCTGAAGTTCACCTCAGTTCAATCACAGGCTTTTGGGATGACACTTATATAAGCCAATGATGTACTCAATGGCGAGGGCCGCTCACTTTCTCATGCTAAATACATCCATTGATTTACAGGTATAGGGAGGCGTAAAGGGGAAAACAACACTACTTAAAGGGACACTCCACCCAAAAACAATGCTGATTTATTTCGCACATGATCTCACACATATCTGAAAACTGCAAACCGTTTTGCAGGCGTTCATTTAGTTTGATAGATATTGAGAGTTGATGTGAGTTACGTTGTGGACCAGTGATGTCATTAAGACGCATTTCCGTGCTTTAATGTGAATGAACCAGGCAACAACTCCAGGACGGGTCCCGGCGTTGAAGGCAACGGGCCTCGTAATGGTTAACGTCGTAACATACTCTCAGTCACTCAGTGGTGGTTTGAGCCCTTTACTCAGCAAGCTGTAGCCTACGTTAGTAGCCTAGCCAGAGATATTTCACTAGTGCACTAGCATCCAGCGTGCTCCACCAATCACAGACAGTCATACAGCGAGCTCCACCAATCAAAGACGTCAATATTACACGTTAGAATTGTGCGTAGTAGTAGTGTAGTACTTCTCCATGACATCATATATAAAAATGTTTAAAAATAAACAAGGATGATATCATACAGATTTCTGGGTTCTACAGGAAAATATACCATCGTTTCATCACAATTAGCTCGCTCGTGATAAGTCTACCTTGGGTGGTTATGATATTATGGCTAATTATCAAAATCTCATTGCAGAATATGAACGGGGAAATACTCTTCGGGAACCGAAGTGTCATGTGACTGTTGAGCTCTATGACTGGGAAGCTGAAACTCTTGTGGATTCAATAAGCCCAATTGTATTCATGTGTGATGATGTTAGTCCCTGTAGGAGCTATTTCATTGTAGATAAAATGATGTATTGTGACCTCTATGATCATCACAGCCTCATGAAACTTTACAACCACAAACTAGTGGTGTGTGTGTGTGTGTGTGTGTGTGTGTGTGTGTGTGTGTGTGTGTGTGTGTGTGTGTGCGTGCGTGCGTGCGTGCGTGCGTGCGTGCGTGCGTGCGTGCGTGCGTGCGTGCGTGCGTGCGTGCGTGCGTGCGTGTGTGTGTGTATGAGAAGGAGAGAGAGAGAGAGAGATTATTTGGCAGCTGTGCTGGGCTGGTATGACATTCTGTTGGGTCTGATAGGTGCTTGTCTTTGCATGTGAATATAGGCTACACTCACAAAGCATTATTTATGGAATGAATTGTGTGGCCCATCC
>NW_028150434.1:7500-18730 GCF_964638095.1 Poromitra crassiceps | reverse complement strand
GTATGTCCACACCTTTTCATGTGTCCAATGGGGTGCGCCAGGGTGGAATTCTTTCCCCGCAACTCTTCAATCTATACATGGATGACTTATCTAAAGAATTAAAGGAGTGTAGAACTGGCTGCTTGGTGGGGGATAGCCTCATTAATCATATGATATATGCTGATGATCTGGTGGTACTGTCTCCATACAGTGCTGGCCTACAGCAGCTACTCAGTGTATGCTCTAGATATGGCATGATGTATGACATCAAGTTTAACTCTAAAAAGAGTGTGGTGATGATTGCTCGAACCAAGGAGGACAGGAAGCTCATCTTTGCCTCATTCTCTCTGGCAGGTGAACCGCTAGATGTAGTGAGGAAAGTTAAATACTTGGGCCACGTGATAAGGGATGATCTCTGTGATGATGACGATGTGCAGCGTCAGTCTGGTAAACTGTATGGCCAAGCCAACATGCTGGCACGCAAATTTCACATGTGTACAAATGATGTTAAAGTAGCTTTGTTCAGAACGTACTGTACTCCACTATATACGGCCCACCTGTGGTGCAACTATAGTAGTAAGAAAATGAAAAAACTTAATGTAGCATATAATGATGCTTTCAGAATACTACTCAAACTCCCCAGGTGGAGCAGTGCAAGTGAAATGTTTGTGACTAGAAATGTACCTACTTTTCATGCTGTTTTAAGGAATTTTATGCATAGATTCATGTGTAGACTCACTGGATCTAAAAATAAAATTATTGTGTCCCTAACTGACATATCACAGAGTGACACAAGGTACTTGTCTTGCTTCTGGAAGCACTGGACCCGCAGTCTATATGTTTTTTAAAAATACACTGTTTGGTTTTATTTTTAGCATAGGTGTCTGTGCTGATGCTTTGTCTGCATCTCTTTTGTTTTTGTATTGCTTTTTATGTTTTGTATTGTTTTTTTATGGACCAATGTGTCTGAAATAAAAGGTGATTGATTGATTGATACAAAGTTGGTTGAAAATGGGCGGAGTGTTCCTTTAATGATATATTACTGAGTACAGTAATAATATTACTGAGTAATATATTACAGTAATAATAATATTACAGTAATATTAGTGAGTAATATATTATTGCCCAATACTAGAAAATAGCAACAGCAAGCAACCACTCTCACCAAATGCACAGTCTCTCTCTCCCCCCACCTCTCTCTCTCTCTCACTCACTCACTCACTCTCTCTCTCTCTCTCTCTCTCTCTCTCTCTCTCTCTCTCACACACACACACACACACACACACACACACACACACACACACACACACACACACACACACACACACACACACACACACACACACACACACACACACACACACACACACACACACACACACAGAGTGTGAGAGAGTTCTATAGCATTTCCTGATTTTATCAGTTTTCTAATTGTTTTTCAGATTTTTATTTATCTTTCCTTTGTTTCTGTTTGATTTTATTCCCGCTGTTTTACTAAACACTGGAAAAAAATTATTGACTGACTATATAGTCATATTAGATTCAACAGTCTCGGCATTGCTCAACTGTGTCTACCTGGAGACTGATGATGCAGGTCAAAGCTGTAATGTGATTGGTGGAGCTGCGTGTAAGACAACGCTGTTCCTTGTGTTTACTTCAGCTTGCAGCAGTCAGTGTGAAGTCGACACAGTGCTAAGTTGTGTTGTGAAGATGAAGAGCTCACAGACCCTCGTCTTCCTCTCATGTCTCCTTGGTGTCACAGCACACAGTAAGTACATCACATGTCTGTTCCTCACATTTAGTCTTACACTCACTCCAATGTTCTGTTGATGTGAAAATCATTTGAACTGAGCTCCTTCTGAACCAGAGAGACATTTAGAGTCAGTGGAGATATTTAAAGTTTTCTGCACCTCTGACGAAATACACTTTTCACTCTTATTAGTTATTAAACGGTTGTTTTAATATAAAAACAATAAACAGACAAACTCTTTAACGTGATGTGAGGATGTGAAAAATAAATCCACTCTGTGATTCTGGATGTGAAGAAGTTTGACATTTTGTTTTTCATCTTGTGTCGTCTCAGCTGTACATGAGGATCTGCAAATCACTGGCTGTTCAGAAACTGATGGAGAGGAGATGAATGGACTGGATGGTGAAGAGCGATGGTACGCAGACTTCATCAACAAGAAAGGAGTTAACTCTCTGCCCAAGTTTGCAGAGGATTCTACCTGCAGAGGATGTTATGAGACGGCTCTGGCTAATCAGGACGTCTGCAAAGACAGCCTGCAAAAACGTCGGCGTGCCTTAAAGAACCCTCCTCTGCAGCTCGGTAAGGAAACATGAGAAAGCTTAATTTACCACTGTGTTCAACAAGTTAAACTACAGATAAGTAAGGACTGCAGGTGTTTTACCTTACTGTCAGAAATATACAATCATTTTAAGTGATCTCTAAAAAACCCTCTGTATTATCTTGTATTATTTTGTTTAAGCTACTGTTGAGTGTGTGTGAAGCACTTTGTAATGCTGCGTTTAAAAAGGTGCAATAGCCTTAATGATTTTACCATAATGTAATGTAAGAACATTTCATATAGAGACTATACTCCATACCCACCAGGGAGGAGCGCGTCACATACTGTAGCCTACTTGCAGACTTCACACACGCACGCACGCACGCACGCACGCACACACACACACACACACACACACACACACACACACACACACACACACACACACACACACACACACACACACACACATACTGTACATGCACACCTGGATAAAACATCTGTTTTCCCTTAAATCAAATGGTTTAATCTCAGCCAGGCCATATACAATAATAGCAAGCATCCATCACATACATACAGGGTTATATATATATAATATATATACCGTAATTCTGCCAATAAGAGCCCGGGCGCTTATTATGCTAAATCAATTTGGGCCCAGGCGGTAAAAGGAAGACAGGCGGCAATTAGAGTCAGGCGGTTATTTTCATTTTGACATAATTGAGCCAGGCGATTATTATTTTTTGAACAGAAATGCCTGCTCAGCAAAAATGGAAAGTATCAAATTGCTTATTTAAACGAGATAGTACTTAGTAGTACACACAAGAGGGTAGGTACAGGCAGTTTTGAACATGCCTAGTATTGTACAACGGACTGGAATGAACGAAAACAATTGATAGCCTTCGTCTTCATCGCCATCATCATCATCATCATCCAACTACCATATGGTATCAGTTAATTACTCTCCTCTTCTCCCTCTGCCAAACAGCCATACCATATTTTAAACAAGTAACATTAGCCTACCGCTCACACATTCAGTTGTTTGTGTTTCATTGGAAAGAAGTCATAGCAACATTATTTCAATCAGGAGAGACTAGAGACCAAAGGACAAAAAAAGTGATATTTATTACAATAAAGTGAATAATTTACGACAGAAAGAATGATGAGAATAAAGTATTGTTATTAGTCTTTGGCGGTTAGACACCACAGGGAGATCTTGAGAGAGCTGCATCAGCCCAGATCAGCATCCAGATATATCCCCCTGCAGTGTCTAGATACTGGTGGTGCTGGTGATCTTCCTTCTGAGACTCATCATGATGAGACTCTTCCGACTGAAATCGGATAGGTCTGCAATGACCGGGAGGAGAAGGGGAGGAGCGGAGGAGGGTGCGAGCCTGACAGCAGCGGTGTTTGAGAGGCTGAATGAGACAGAAAAAAGCATATTTAAGGAACCCGCCTCCAAGCAATTGGCTTACGACAGGGTTGAGGAGCAATGTGATAGGCTTACACTGGAGGTGTGTGGGGTGAGAGGTGATGAGAGCAGTGATGTGACACTATGCTATTGGTTAACAAAGACTGGGCGGCAACCAGCTGATTGTTCATTGAAACCCGGAAATTGACAGCTTATTATGATCTTGTGAGTAGATTGAAGAGTGGAGATATAAAGTGAATTAAGGAAGTGTAAAAGATATAGTCTTCCTGGCTTGAACTTACGTTGAGAACTACATTAGTCTCGCTTGCCAGATACTCCCAGCAAAGCAACATAGAAGGCACGCTAATGTGGCTACCAAGCTAACGCCAACCAAACAAACCACTGCAGCACTAGCGTTAGACAAAACAAGCAGACTCACCAAATACGGTAGGTAGACACCAAGATTCCAATACATGTCCAGTATAATGGGTAAAATCCATACTGCATTTATGATCGCTGTTCCGCTGAGAGAAATGCACTTTTACAAGGCACAACTGAGCTACGTTAGTGTAAGTTGCCCACTGCTCCTGGTTAGACAGCGTCTCCAGCACGTTGCCTACAGGAATCCGTACCATTAAGCAATGCGGTATGCATACTTGAAAGTTTGAAACATGTCGGTTACGGCATGTAGGCCTATAAATAAAATATAAAACTGTCTGACAGGACGACAGGACAAGCCTGACTTCCTCCAAAACAACGGCATTACCGTAAGTGACTGAATTTAGTCAACACAAAAACATACAGTACAAAAAACCGTATTTATTCTAATAAACGCCCCGGCGGGAAAATGAGTCAGGCGCATATTATGCTAAATCAATTTGGACGGACCCAGCGGTAAAGGGAAGACCCGGCGGCAATTAGAGTACATTCGCTTATTAGAAGAAGTTCGGTATATATATATATATATATATATATATATATATATATATATATATATATATATATATTACTAAGTAAGTAAAAGGCTTTTGACAGAAAACATATTTAATGCTACTGAGACATGAAAAAAGTGATATCAGTATGAATTGTGCAGAGATTTACATGATATTGTATTGTTGTACAGATGCTCCTCACAGCTTCATCTACACCAGAGATGATGTGGAGCTGGGAGTGGAGAACCACCTCATCTCCCATGTGACTGGGTTCTACCCTGCTCCTGTCAAGGTCTACTGGACCAGGAACAACGTGAACGTGACTGAAGGAACCAGCCTCAACGTCCCCTACCCCAACAAAGATGGCACCTTCAGCCAGGTCGCCAGGCTGAGCTTCATCCCACAGCTTGGAGACATCTACAGCTGTTCTGTGGAGCACCAAGCCTTGAGCCAGCCGCTGACCCGGATCTGGGGTGAGGCACCTTTATCTGTTAGCTAACCAAAACTGCAGTTAGCCTATACCTAACACTAACCAAAACTATAGCTGTGACGCTGTCTTCCTGTACATTACATTACATTACATTACATTACATTACGTCATTTGGCAGACGCTTTTATCCAAAGCGACTTACAGTAACACACTTTTTGTCAGCAATAGAGCAATCAACTATGGAGCACAGTCTATGACAACTACAAATCCTGAGGGAACAGTGGTACGAGTTTTAGTTTAGGGTTTTTTTTTTTTTTTTTTTTATAATATTAAATAAAGAGAGAGAAAGAAGAGAGAGAAAGAAGTTAGATCAAGAAGGGCCCAGGTGGAGCCTGAAAAGGTGAGTCTTTAGTCTTTTCCGAAAGATCGGCAGTGATTCAGCAGTCCTGACCGAAGGTGGCAGCTCGTTCCACCATTGGGGTGCCAGGGAGGAGAAGAGTCGAGATCGGGATGAGCGACTTTTGAGCGCCCGTAGCGAAGGAGGAGCGAGGCGCCCTGCACTGGTAGAGGAGCGAAGGGAGCGGTGAGAGGTTTGGAACCTGACCATAGATTGCAGGTACAGGGGAGCTGACTGGTGTACTGCCCTGTAGGCCAGTACCAGAGTCTTGAATTTGATGCGAGCTGAGATGGGAAGCCAGTGGAGGTCCCGGAAGAGGGGAGTGACATGAGAGAATTTGGGTTGGTTGAATACCAGACGGGCTGCAGCGTTCTGAATGAGCTGAAGCGGTCGGATGTCGGTGGCAGGTAGGCCAGCCAGGAGCACGTTGCAGTAGTCCAGGCGAGGGACGATAAGTGACTGGACCAGGAGTTGAGTTGCTCCTCTTGTGAGGAAGGGACGGATTTTGCGGATGTTGTAGAGGGAGAACCTACAGGAGCGTGCTGTCGCAGCTATGTTGGCAGAGCAAGACAGCTGGTTGTCGAGGATCACCCCAAGGTTCTTAGCTGTTTGGGAGGGCAGTACAGTGGTGTTGTCGATGGAGATGGAGAGATCTGTGAGAGGACAGTCTTTCCCTGGGAGGAAGAGTAGCTCTGTCTTACCAAGGTTGAGCTTGAGGTGGTGGGCAGACATCCAGTCGCCAATGTCCTTGAGACATGCAGAGATGCGAGCCTCGATTTGAGTGTCGGAGGGGGGGAAGGAAAGGAAAAGTTGGGTGTCATCAGCATAGCAGTGATAAGAGAAGCCATGAGAAGAGATCACATAGGCAAGAGATCTGATATAGAGAAGAAAAAGTAAGGGGCCCAGGACTGAGCCCTGGGGGACACCAGTGGTAAGAGGGCAGGATCTGGAGACAGACCCTCTCCATAAGACCTGGTATGAGCGGTTCGAGAGATAGGAAGCAAACCAGGATAGTAGTACCTGTATGTTCATGTGTTTGGTTCCTCCTCAGATGTGGAGCAGGAGCAGCCGGGGATCGGACCTGAGGTGTTTTGTGGACTGGGTCTGACCGTGGCTCTGCTGGGCGTGGCCACAGGAACCTTCTTCCTCATCAAAGGAATCGAATGCAACTGATCAGTTATTGATGATGTGAGGCGGACCGAAGGAGCTGCAGGAGTTAACAGACTGCTTTCTGTCCTACTGCTTCTCTCTGCTGTGTGGATCTGTACTGATTCACCTCACATTTTAACTTTCACACAAACAAATCAATTAACTTTTTATCTGTTTGTTCTTTTCAGTAATATATATTTACATTTTCACTGTTTAACTTTGAAATTACAAAGCTTTCTATTGTGGCATTTGGACTAGTCAATCACTGCTTATATTATGGGTGCATTTGTAAACAGTCACTCTGAGCACCAGAGTGCACTCAAACTGGACTGTTCATAAAGCATTGAATTTCTTTGAACAGCCGCCCTCTCATTTTAGTCTAGAAGACAGATGTTTAGAGCATCAGATTGAATTTACGAACGCACCCTGAGTAGCCTATTTTAGCCTACATACTTTTGTTAAATTACATTATGCTAGAAATATTGTGTGCTCATTTCTAGCATGCCTCGCTGCCTCGCACACTCACGGGTGATTATTTTATTTTGGGCACTTTCATTTTTCATTCATGTTGTAACGGAGTCTACAGCACAAGAATTTCACACGTGATACTTGTACTACGGAGTGACAATAAAAATCTTGAATCTTGATTCATGTCCCTGGATGCATTTTTAAGCCTTTTTTCATGTTTTTGTTATTATTGCTTAGTATGCTTTATTACTCACCTAGACTTTATTATTCTCTTGGAATATTTTTTTTATATACTTTTATACTGTTTTATGTTGAACTTTCACCATTTTTTTTTACTATTACTAATATAAATACAGTTGAATCAATGATTTTATCTCAAATATTTATATCTACAATTTGGACTTTGTTTGTTTACACCAGCCTACCCAATCAGAGTGAAGAGGCTCATTAACATACTCTGTAAACTTTATTATACCTCCAGTTGTGTTTTTACTCAATGAGAATTCTGTCTCTTTTTAGTGATTCAGATCATTTAGCTCAGCTCAGCAATGAGAGCCGGCTCTTTGGGCTCCCAAATGGCTCTTCAGTTTGTATTCTACCGCCTTTATCATTATCATTATGATTGGTATGTGTGCATACAGTAGGCTATGCATCACTTACATTATTCAATTAATTATACTAAAGCTTATAATTTCCAGAATAGCATAATTTTACATTAGCCTGTTTGGTAATGAAATAATGTAAAAACATAACATGATATACTGTATATAACAACAACATAGTAAACCCTGTTTAATATAATATGATATATTTACCTTACATTCTGCCTTTAGGTTGTCTGTTATTAAAATGCATCTAAATGCTGCTTCGTTTGTGACTGTCACTCAACTTGTTTGCTGTTGTCTGTCATCACACATGATTGGTTGCACGCTCATACACACATCAACACAACAGTCAGTCCATGGAGTTCATGTGACCAAGCAGTGTGGTGAAAAGATGCTATTACAAAAAAAGATGGAGGGGGGGGGGGGGGGGGTTGGGGGTAATCGTCTCTCAGATGGGAGGCAGTGTAGCTGAGTCAATGTTGTCCATTTTATTTTTGTGAACATTCTACAGCCGTTACACACGCACAAAGTAAAACAGCAAAACAACACAGAATGACTGTTGGTGGCAAAATAAAGTGGAAGTTAAATGCTGTCAGTGGCAGTGGCGGACTGCATAATCGGGCACGTCGGGCAAATGCCCGGTGGCCTGGCCTGGCCTGGCCTGCCAAAAAAAAAAAAAAAAAAAAAAAAAATTGCAGGCCAGGCCACTCACTGAACAGCAGGCCAGGCGCCGCCTACTGGTTTACTAGTGGTTTTATTACTTTATTCAGGTTTAAAGTGGGTGCATCTCATTGTAAAATTGGACTTGGCCCAAATTGGGCTTCAAACGGCCCAAATTGGGCTTCAAACGTCCCAAATCGGGCTTCAAACAGCCAAAATCTGGCTTTAAACGACCCAAATCTGGCTTCAAACGGCCCAAATTGGGCTTCAAACGGCCCAAATTGAGCTTCAAACGCCCCAAATTTTTCGCCGGCGCCCTTTGGACGCCGTCACGTGCGTCGGCCCGTATCGGCCTGGCCTGCTTGGTATCTAATGCCCGGCCTGAATTATGATCCCAGTCCGCCCCTGGTCAGTGGAGTGGTATCCAGTGTGTATTGAGATACTTTGATTGATCAACAAATCAATGTTATCATCAGCTTAAATCTGTCCTATTTAGATATTGCTATAGTCTGTTTATAGCCTACCTGCCTACCTGTCTACCTGTCTCCGTCTGCCTGCCTGTCTTTCTGCCTGTTTGCCTGTCTTTCTGTCTGTCTCTCTGTCTACCTGCCCGTTTGCCTGTCTGCCTGCTTGTCTGTCCCTATGTCACCGACCGTAGATTGCCCAGCTGATTCGGTGACGTATTTTTCAGTCCCAAATTATTGGTTGCTGTCAGTGTCAATCATCGAACTGCTTTGACAATTCTGCCAAAGAACTTAAAGGGGGACTAACCCCCTAGATATGTATCAGAACAGTGATTTGAAAATACCTATGGAAAAAACCAAGAAATGACATATACTCTTGTCTATACTGGACTCTTTGGCTGTGTTCAAGTCAAAGATTTTTTTTCGGAAATCGACGCCATTACAGTTTGCCTACTGCCTCAAAAATAATTTATTTGAGAGGGGCAATATCTTTATAAATATCAACAACTAGCCAACGCTGGTGGCCTGTTTGGAAACAGCTTTGCTCAAAATGGTTTTAAATTATATCAATTTGGTAATTCAGTGGCGAACTAGAAATTTAATTATTTTTCTGCATGTATCTCTATGGAAACTACTCAAACTACGTTACGGGAGCAAAGTGACATGGGCTCGTTAACAGCAGCACACCCACAATAGGACCACCCTCTCGCTCTGGGGTAACACAATGCGAGATTTCTCCACGTAATTCCCTCGTCTAACTAGAGATAAACCGCGCAATGAAATCCGTTTTTAATTTGCGTTTTGGGGCTTTTCGTGATTCTTGTTGAAAGTTACAACACCTCTGATTTTTCCTCTCAGGGCGCAGGAGGCAGCGCAGAGCTCTTCTCCTCCTCACACTGTTCCCATGCGAATCCCCCCGAGCAGCACACACACACAGACAGAGCCAGTCGCTCTGCTCTGCTGACTTGATTTCCAGAAAAGTTGGCGTTGCTTGTACACAGTGATGATATTATATTAGCCGATATGTTTAGAGAAGCTTTGTCACATTGTCACGTCGTAGTATAGCGTTATATTTTACATGTCCGCTAAACTGCGACGAGATTTGTTTGCTGAAATGTCAGACTGTTGAAAGCCCCCGCCTCTCACTGCTGCTGTGTGCTGCTGCCGCGCACCCCCGCGGGTGCATGAGAGAGCAGACTGGCCGAGAGAAAGTGCTTCCAAGTCGGACTGATAGCCGCGGAAATGTCAGACTGTGCTCTCTGTGCTCTGAGAGCACAGAGCTGCTGCTGCTGCTGCTGCTGCTGCGCGCGCGCCCGGAGCTTGGTGCTAGTGCATGAGGTTACAGTACGACTCTCTCCCGCCCGCTCCCGCCTGGCTGGGCTGGAGACAGTGCTTCCAACTCGGACTGATAATATATACATCATCATTCGAGCTTATCCAGGTAAGATATTAATAAAGTAGTGACACATTCAGCGGGAAACTAACTATAATTAAGACATGTGCCAACTTTGACGACGTTTGGTTCAGTATTTTAAGAGCAAACTTCAATAAGAATAGGCTTGGAGTTCTGAGGAGCCGAAAGGGTACAGGGGGGGTAGGGGAGTAATTATCTTGAAATCCCATAGTCTTTGGGGGCACTGTGACGTCAGTGTGCCCCTAATCTCCCATTCATTTGAGAAAAAAAAAAAAAGCAGTGTTCGACCTTTAGAGGGCGCTTATGCCAGTTATGCTGCTGAAAAATGATACAAATGGTAAAATGGCAACAGTTTGGTGTCAAATGTGGAAATTCTGACCAGAATTCTTCACACATCACCCCCAAAGTCATATATATTGGTTAAAAGCTGAAAAAAAGTGTTTTGGGGGTTAGTTACACTTTAAATTGATAAGAACTTTTGTCTGATCCAGAGCTGTAAGACCGGAAACAGTTACGGGAGACAGCTGCCATGACAGTTTGCCCGCTTCGAATGGTATTTTAGAGCCATAATATTGTTATAAATATCGACAACTAGCCACAGATATCAAAGCTGGTGGGCTTTATGGAAAGAGCGTGGCTTGAAATGGTTGGCAGTTATATAGAACTGGTCAGTGGCATTTTAATACTGACACATAGCTACCTAGCAGCGCTCTGCAATGCATTATGAAATTCCCCATGGGGATAAATAAAGGAAATAAATGATAACTAACTAACTTAACTTAGTTAACTAACTTAACTTAGTTAACTTATTATCGGTAACATTAGATCACGTTAGATTAATTATTTAATAAGGTCCCACCGCCTACATCGACCAGCCAATCAGGTATCCCCGACAGTATCTGTCCTGAATAAACAGTGGATGGGCACATAGCTCCAGACCTATATGAAAAGTGTGACAACTGTCATTCATATGGTCTGGATAGCAGGCTACTCTCTGCCACCAGCAGCCTTTAGGCTGGACTGTCTGCCTGGC
>NW_028150434.1:0-2500 GCF_964638095.1 Poromitra crassiceps | reverse complement strand
TTCTGCATTGAAATCATAGATAGATAGATAGATAGATAGATAGATAGATAGATAGATAGATAGATAGATAGATAGATAGATAGATAGATAGGACAGTGTACAAGTTTACATGTGTGTGTTAACTAAACTGACCAGAATTCAAGTGAACGCTTTTTTTAAATGATTATCACGTATTGATTTCACCTATTCTATCCACCTCAGACATGTGTGTGTGTGTGTGTGTGTGTGTGTGTGTGTGTGTGTGTGTGTGTGTGTGTGTGTGTGTCTGTGTGTGTGTGTGCGTGTGTGTGTGTGTGTGTGTGCGTGTGTGTGTGTGTTGAACAGGTCTGGAGAGAAGATCTCCTGCATCGTGGAGCACCCCAGCCTGTTCGAGCCTGTGATCAAGGACTGGGGTAACTACCTGTCTGTCTGTCTGTCTGTCTGTCTGTCTGTCTGTCTGTCTCTCTGTCTGTCTGTCTGTCTGCCTGCCTGTCTGTCTGTCTGTCTGTCTGTCTGCATCCTATCTGCCTGCCTGTCTGTCTGTCTGCCTGCCTGTCTGTCTGTCTGTCTGTCTGTCTGTCTGTCTGTCTGTCTGTCTGTCTGTCTGTGTCTGTCTGCCTGTCTGTCTGTCTGTCTGTCTGTCTGTCTGTCTGTCTGTCTCTCTGCCTTTCTGTCTGTCTGTCTGTCTGTCTGTCTGTCTGTGTCTGTCTGCCTGTCTGTCTGTCTGTCTGTCTGTCTGTCTGTCTGTCTGTCTGTCTGTCTGTCTGTCTCTCTGCCTTTCTGTCTGTCTGTCTGTCTGTCTGCCTTTCTGTCTGTCTGTCTGTCTGTCTGTCTGTCTGTCTGCCTGTCTGTCTGTCTGTCTGTCTGTCTGCCTTTCTGTCTGTCTGCATGTCTTGTCATCTTGGTTCTTCATACTGTGACAACATAGAGTTGTCACAGGAGGCTACCATTTTGACACCAGCGTTGTTTCCCTCATCAACACCAGCCACACAGGGTCTACCACCTGTCGCCACTAGGGGGTCTAGGGCATCAACGTCACTACAAAGAATTTGAAAGTTAAATGCCTCTGTATTTGTAAACTGTGACACTTTAATCAGAGACTCATGTAGTGCATGCAGGTCAGATTCTGGCATATCACCCTTCTTTAGCCTCCCATTGGATTGTACTGTGTGACATTACTGTGTCACTATAACACTTATAATTAATAATCCTATTATTCATCCTAATCTGTCATATCAGTGATCAGATATTACTGATCAGTATTTGTTTATTTGTTTACATAAATGGATCCACATTAGCTGATGTCTACACGACCGCTAGTCTTCCTGCAGGTTCAAGAAAATATATACATATATTACATAACAGACAATGCAATAGAATACACAATACACAAAACATGTATCACATAAGAAAGAATACACAAATAGAATATACTAAAAAACATGTATCACAAAAAACATGTATCACATGAGAAAAAGAGAGAATATAACAAGATAAAAGATAATTTAGAACCAGATGTAGCAAGGTCCGCAAGTACTCAAGCTAGCCTGCCGACTAAAATTGTATTTTATGTATTAGTGTATATACATATTATGTATGTATGTATGTATGAGTGTATGTGGAGTCTAAGTTTCCTTTTAAAACAAGCCTTTCCTTTGATGTAACAAACATCACCTGGAAGGTGAACCCTCATTAGTGTTTTGCTTGCACCTGTGTTTATCCTGCCTTTTCGACACAAAATGGCCCCCGTGAAAAGGGTCTATTGGACTTTGGTACAGGTAAAGTTATCAGTCCACCTCTTGTCCCTCTAGTGGAATGTGTGAGTACTTGAGCTATAAATTATGTTATTATAAAGACATTTAGGAGTATGTTGTTAGTGTGTCCATTTATCATTAGTAGCCTTGGACATGTAATCTCTGAATATGTGCTTTCATTTTACAAAATAAAAAATAACTGTAGCTATTTCCGAAGTGGGGCTGAGGTGTGAAGTCATCACAGTAATAAAAGTGAATCATGTTACTGAGCCGTGTCCACACAGTCACCAGCTAAAACACTCCTCCTTGGACAAGCCAGTCAGATTGAGTTACACTGGACTGTCTGAAATCAACCATCTCAATGTCTCCACAGATCCCTCCATGCCTGAGTCTAAGAGAAACAAGATGGCCATCGGAGCCTCAGGACTGGCTCTGGGTCTCATCTTACCTCTGGCTGGATTCATCTTCTACAGGAGGAAGGCCCAAGGTCAGTCCACTAGACCAGTGGTTCTCAAATGGGGGTCCTTGAGGGGGCTCCCCAGCCAAAAGGGGGGTAATTTCTTTTTTGCGCTATAATTCCATTCATAAGTAACACAATGACTATTTTGGTCATGGGTTTTATACACTTTCTGTAATAAAACATCTAATGCATCAATCTTATTATCATACAGTATGGGGGACTGTGGGACAAAATCCTATCAAATGGGGGTCCGTGGTCTAATCTTTCTCAGTTTAGGGGTCCTTCATGTAAAACATTTTGAGAACCA
>NW_028150435.1:5000-10000 GCF_964638095.1 Poromitra crassiceps | reverse complement strand
TGTCATGTAGATTAGTGCTCATCTTTCACACAGGAGACGTGTGTGTGTGTGTGTGTGTGTGTGTGTGTGTGTGTGTGTGTGTGTATATATGTGTGTGCGTGTGTGTATATGTGTGTGTGCGTGTGTGTATATGTGTGTGTGTGTGTGTGTATATATGTGTGTGCGTGTGTGTATATGTGTGTGTGTGTGTGTGTGTATATATGTGTGTGCATAGTGGGAGTATCCGTGTCTTAGTGAAATCTTTGCTGCCAGAGCTGCAGTCCAAGAGTGGAAGTGTGTGAAGAGCCAAAACTCTGTGTGTGTGTGTGTGTGTGTGTGTGTGTGTGTGTGTGTGTGTGTGTGTGTGTGTGTGTGTGTCTGTGTGTGTGTGTGTGTGTGTGTGTGTGTGTGTGTGTGTCCACACACAGCGATGGCTGTTGTTTTAACATGAGCATTACAAATCACAGCAGTCGCCCCTCACCATAGGGGGTCCAGGCTCTGTAAAACTATTTATCTAAACTTTCTACACTCTGCCCCACCCTGAACATATGGACCCCCTCCCCACCCCTCAACCCTTCCTCAAGTGGGCTGTCCCACGTCCTGTTCTGTAACTGTTACTTCATTCAGCTCCGTTACATCTTGTAACCCTGGCAACTCTCAAGTGCCCCGCCCCCAAAACCTTTCCCCCCCTCCTTTTTTAAGCCTATGTGCTTCGTTGGTGATGCTCATCAAGTTTCAAAAATCTAAATTGAATAATATGAAACGTGAAAAAAAAAAAAAAATTGAATTCAATTAGGGATGCACACAATTAATCGGAGCTTGATTACTCGCTCGTTAAGGATTTACTCCTGAACGTACGCCTTACCGTTTACACAAGACGCCTTCTCGATTTCCTTTCAGCGCCTACTCTCGCGCCTTGAACCCGCCCACGACTCCCATTGACTTCATGCCTTCACGCGTCACGCTTGGAACATCGGACGTCCATCCTGAGTGATCGCTTCCGCGTGGCGTGAGCGCGGCTTCGGCGCGGCGTCAGCGTGGCACGCGCGCGCGGGTGGCGTGAGCGGCTTCGCCTGTTCACAAGGACGCCTAAATGAAACTTGTGGGTTCAGCGTAGATATACAGCTTAGGTTGAGCGTTGCTTCGGCATCCTGTGTGAACGGGGGCTAAGTTTGGGGCCGTTTCACACCGGTGCGGATCTCCGTGCGACTAATCGGCACGGACATTCTCAGTATTTTTTTTTAATTAGTTGTAATTGAAGCTTGCACACCGCAGCCGAACATTCGTGTGGCATTTTATTTTTCCGGATGGACATTGACGTCTGCGCGGAAACGCCTGCGGAAAATACGTTTGACCAATGAAATCCTTTGTTTACAGCTGATGTCATACCTCCACTACTCTTGCCAAACCCGGCTCATCAATTTGGTTTCTCAACATCTAATTTTATTTTATATGACAAACATCATGACCATCAACACCGAAATCAAGGACAATAGATCTTCAGATCGCCCAGCAGCTGGGATCCACTGAAGATGGTAATGTAGCTGTTATGTAACGTTATCCTACTTGCTAACGTTGTAAACCACTGTTGTAAATGGATGGAGCTAACGTTAGCCACTTGTATCCAAGTGCTAACTAGCAGTTCAGCATTAAATTTGGGGTCCGCGGCGCTGCTACTGCCTCCATTTTCTCTTCTCATTGTTTTTTCAGCTGAGGAGAAATTTCACTGCCTCCAGTTTCTTTTCATGGCTCGTCTCACTGCTGTGTCTGTCTGTCTGTCTGTCTGTCTGTCTCTCTGACGTTAGCCGACTAGTAGCTAGCTTGCGGGTAGGCGGCGCTGTCCTACTAGACGGGAGCCCGGGAGGGACACTAATGACCCATTTCCACCGCTGGTATCAACGCGGCCCCGCCCAGCTCGTCTCGCTTTTTTGTCTCATTCCACCGATCAAAAACGTGGACAGCCCGGGTTGAGTCGGCGTTGAGTCGTGCTAGTTTTGGTCCCTGCTTTGTTGAGGTTCTAGCGCTGTGAACCCGGTACCATACCGTGACGTGAAAACACTGCAGACGACTGATTGGTCAGGCAGAATCGTGTTTACTGTGCCTAGATACTGTCTGTCAATGCTGCATACCAGTTTAGTGGGGCTTACCTTCTCTTTTGTTATTTCCATCAGTCTTTTGTGTTGCTCCTTCGGCTCTGGTGAAATAAAATCGATCTCCTTGCTCAGCTTTAACATGGCTTTAACATGGCTTTAACATGGTTTTCAATTGTTTTTTTTGTTTTTTTTAATGTTTTTTTTCCAGATTTTTTATCCCATTTTTATCCCCCGTTTAGTGCTCGTTTGATTGCTCATTCCTGGTTGCTACTCCATCCTCTGCCGATCTGGGGAGAGCCGAGACTGATTCCATGCTTCCTCCGAGACATGGGCAGTCAGTCAGCCGCTTCTTTTCACCTGACAGAGGAAGCTTCACCGGTAGGACATAGCACGTGGGAGGTTCACGCTATTCCATCCAATTCCCCTCCCTCTGAACAGGCGCCCTTAACGATCAGAGGAGGAACCACATTAGCAACCAGGATGTTGCATGTTTTTGTGAAGGGGGTTCCTATATGAAGGAGACCCCCGGGAGGCACGGGGAGAACATGCAAACTCCACACAGGTTTTCAATTGTTTTGAGAGTGAAAAAGTCCGCTCCTCGGGAAGCCCTTTGTAGTTGCGTGTAACGTCGGCTCCGCTAGGCAGGGGTTTAGCGAAGCCGCGGTCTTGCCTGGTGAGTTGCCGCCGGGGTAGAGGCTTGCCTTCTGCCCGTAGCGTGACTCCCGTCTCCCGCGCAGCGAATGCATGTGAGTTTGAGTAACAACAAAGTGATATCCATTCTCCGGGCCGATTGTCACATTTGCCCATGTACACTGTAGGTCATTTACAGGCACCAGTATTTCATAACCAGTTTAAAAGTTCCGTGTATGGATTTCATTTTAACGTTATACGTTATAGCCTACTTCGGCTATGGGCGGAGGACAGATATGCGGTCGCTATGACGACCAGGTGTGGGCGGAGGCGAGTAAACTTGCTATGGAAACAGTCTATATCAAGTAGAGACGAGTAAGACCAGGTCGAGTAGAGCTGTACTGTGCTGTTATATGTGGTGGAAATGAGCTGCGGAAGATGAATGTGGGACTGCGAATAATTTGCACGGGAATTTCGTAGCACATTCCGCATCTGCATTCGCACCGCATCTGTGTGAAACGGCCTTTAGCCTTCTTGCCGACAAGGTGAGATGGCATGACATGGTTGGTACCAATGGATACCTTAGATCTTCTAGCTAGTTTAATATGATATAGTCTTCACTCTCGCTATAACAATGAGCCTTCTAGGGCCTCTCAAAGACAGTAATGTCGGCTGCAGACACCGGCGTCGTCAAGGAGTTGGTGCCCCTGCTGCTTGGTTGGTGCCCCTGGGCAGTTGCCCAGTTGCCCATATGGTTAATCCGCCCATGATCGGTTGTGAAATCAGGAACTAAATATCTTTCCCTTATCACTTCTGAACAGTTTCCAAAGCTACATTTCTACTGCACCATATCCAACAGGGTTTGTTGTGTGAACAAACCCTGGTTTGGGTGGATGTTGAACTTGGCCTCCTGCGTGTTGTCGTGCAGAATGCTTGCTGCTGTGCTGCTGAGACGACAGAGGCCTTGCCAGTGGTTTGAAGTGATGCTGTTTCAACACTGCTCCATCCTCTGCTGCCAGCATCCTCTGCTCCCAGCATCCCTCTGCTCCCAGCATCCTCTGCTCCCAGCATCCTCTGCTCCCAGCATCCCTCTGCTCCCAGCATCCTCTGCTCCCAGCATCCTCTGCTCCCAGCATCCTCTGCTCCCAGCATCCTCTGCTCCCAGCATCCCTCTGCTCCCAGCATCCTCTGCTCCCAGCATCCCTCAAGCAGCATCCCTCTCGTAGGTCAACATCCTCTGCTCCGCTCTTGTGCTGTTTCACTGGAGACAGTGAAGTAGACAACAATACAGAACATCTGGACCTGCTTGGAGCAAGTAGATTTGTAAGAGACAAGAACTGTAGAACCGGTGGGGCCAGTCGGACCAGCCGGGGCCCAATAGCTACTTTTGAACATCAAACATGTAACAAGAAGAAGAAAGAAAAATCAAAACGTGAAAAATAAAATTCTCTTCAACAAGAGGAGGCACGCTCTCTCTTCCCCTCCTCCCTGTCTCACAACCTGCTGTCATGGGGCTGCTCTCTGTCTCTCAGAATACTCAACAGCGCGGCAGACCTTCTCTTCAGGCAGAACTTCTCTCCAGGCAGACCCTCTCTTCTCCAGGAGGGTTCTGGAGAGGCGCCCTGAGCTATAGTGGAACAGTTACGGAGTCTGTTCGGCAGGGCCACTGTCGATCTGTTCGCCTCGAGCAAAAACATTCATTCTTATGTTCTGCTGGCTCCAGGTCGGGAGCACGGCCCTCGAGCTCAGGTTCTGATACGCCTTTCCTCCGGTGGTGCTGATCCGACCACGCTGGAGCCGTGCTCAGAGGGATATTAACTATGATTCTGATCACCACACGTTGGCCCAACAAAGCATGGCTCATTGCGCCTTCCCCGTGCGCTGACCACACTTGGCGCCCGTGCCCCGAAACAGTCGGGGGAGCGGGTTGTGTGTTGTGTGTGTGTGTGTGTGTGTGTGTGTGTGTGTGTGTGTGTGTGTGTGTGTGTGCTCTTTGCACGCAGCCAGCAGACTTTTGGATGAAGTGTTTGGGCCCAAGCTCATGAGGAAAGACGTTGATGGTGGGCTGGACGGCCTTGTGAGAGAGAGAGGGCGATGGAAGGATGAGGGTGAGAGGAACAGAGTGAGGGAGGGAGGGAGGGAGGAGAGTAGAAGAAGGTGAGAGAGATGGGAGAGGGTGATGGTGGAGTCGGAGGAGGAGGATGTGAGAAAAGGGGGATATTAAGGCCATGTCCACACGGAGACGAGTTTAGGTGTATCCGCTAAAGTTTTTTGTCATATAGACGTTTCGTCCAGATG
>NW_028150436.1:0-18735 GCF_964638095.1 Poromitra crassiceps | reverse complement strand
AGGTGCTAGTCGGGGTTAGACAATTGCTCGGCAACGAAACTCCTGAGCGAAAAGGGCCCCATACGTTTTCTGCTCCCTTTTGGACCAGGAATCCAACTGCGCCATGCGCGGGCCTCTCCGGGCACCGTAAAAAACCTCATTTTCGTAACCCTAACCCTAGGTGCTAGTCGGGGTTAGACAATTGCTCGGCAACAAAACTCCTGAGCGAAAAGGGCCCCATACGTTTTCTGCTCCCTTTTGGACCAGGAATCCAACTGCGCCATGCGCGGGCCTCTCCGGGCACCGTAAAAAACCTCATTTTCGTAACCCTAACCCTAGGTGCTAGTCGGGGTTAGACAATTGCTCGGCAACGAAACTCCTGAGCGAAAAGGGCCCCATACGTTTTCTGCTCCCTTTTGGACCAGGAATCCAACTGCGCCATGCGCGGGCCTCTCCGGGCACCGTAAAAAACCTCATTTTCGTAACCCTAACCCTAGATGTGGGTATGGCAATTTGCAATGGTTCGGCAACGAAACTCCTGAGCGAAAAGGGCCCCATACGTTTTCTGCTCCCTTTTGGACAAGGAATCCAACTGCGCCATGCGCGGGCCTCTCCGGGCACCGTAAAAAACCTCATTTTCGTAACCCTAACCCTAGGTGCTAGTCGGGGTTAGACAATTGCTCGGCAACGAAACTCCTGAGCGAAAAGGGCCCCATACGTTTTCTGCTCCCTTTTGGACAAGGAATCCAACTGCGCCATGCGCGGGCCTCTCCGGGCACCGTAAAAAACCTCATTTTCGTAACCCTAACCCTAGATGTGGGTATGGCAATTTGCAATGGTTCGGCAACGAAACTCCTGAGCGAAAAGGGCCCCATACGTTTTCTGCTCCCTTTTGGACAAGGAATCCAACTGCGCCATGCGCGGGCCTCTCCGGGCACCGTAAAAAACCTCATTTTCGTAACCCTAACCCTAGGTGCTAGTCGGGGTTAGACAATTGCTCGGCAACGAAACTCCTGAGCGAAAAGGGCCCCATACGTTTTCTGCTCCCTTTTGGACCAGGAATCCAACTGCGCCATGCGCGGGCCTCTCCGGGCACCGTAAAAAACCTCATTTTCGTAACCCTAACCCTAGATGTGGGTATGGCAATTTGCAATGGTTCGGCAATGAAACTCCTGAGCGAAAAGGGCCCCATACGTTGTCTGCTCCCTTTTGGACCAGGAATCCAACTGCGCCATGCGCGGGCCTCTCCGGGCACCGTAAAAAACCTCATTTTCGTAACCCTAACCCTAGATGTGGGTATGGCAATTTGCAATGGTTCGGCAACGAAACTCCTGAGCGAAAAGGACCCCATACGTTTTCTGCTCCCTTTTGGACAAGGAATCCAACTGCGCCATGCGCGGGCCTCTCCGGGCACCGTAAAAAACCTCATTTTCGTAACCCTAACCCTAGGTGCTAGTCGGGGTTAGACAATTGCTCGGCAACGAAACTCCTGAGCGAAAAGGGCCCCATACGTTTTCTGCTCCCTTTTGGACCAGGAATCCAACTGCGCCATGCGCGGGCCTCTCCGGGCATCGTAAAAAACCTCATTTTCGTAACCCTAACCCTAGATGTGGGTATGGCAATTTGCAATGGTTCGGCAACGAAACTCCTGAGCGAAAAGGGCCCCATACGTTTTCTGCTCCCTTTTGGACCAGGAATCCAACTGCGCCATGCGCGGGCCTCTCCGGGCACCGTAAAAAACCTCATTTTCGTAACCCTAACCCTAGGTGCTAGTCGGGGTTAGACAATTGCTCGGCAACGAAACTCCTGAGCGAAAAGGGCCCCATACGTTTTCTGCTCCCTTTTGGACCAGGAATCCAACTGCGCCATGCGCGGGCCTCTCCGGGCACCGTAAAAAACCTCATTTTCGTAACCCTAACCCTAGGTGCTAGTCGGGGTTAGACAATTGCTCGGCAACAAAACTCCTGAGCGAAAAGGGCCCCATACGTTTTCTGCTCCCTTTTGGACCAGGAATCCAACTGCGCCATGCGCGGGCCTCTCCGGGCACCGTAAAAAACCTCATTTTCGTAACCCTAACCCTAGGTGCTAGTCGGGGTTAGACAATTGCTCGGCAACGAAACTCCTGAGCGAAAAGGGCCCCATACGTTTTCTGCTCCCTTTTGGACCAGGAATCCAACTGCGCCATGCGCGGGCCTCTCCGGGCACCGTAAAAAACCTCATTTCCGTAACCCTAACCCTAGATGTGGGTATGGCAATTTGCAATGGTTCGGCAACGAAACTCCTGAGCGAAAAGGGCCCCATACGTTTTCTGCTCCCTTTTGGACAAGGAATCCAACTGCGCCATGCGCGGGCCTCTCCGGGCACCGTAAAAAAACTCATTTTCGTAACCCTAACCCTAGATGTGGGTATGGCAATTTGCAATGGTTCGGCAACGAAACTCCTGAGCGAAAAGGGCCCCATACGTTTTCTGCTCCCTTTTGGACAAGGAATCCAACTGCGCCATGCGCGGGCCTCTCCGGGCACCGTAAAAAACCTCATTTTCGTAACCCTAACCCTAGGTGCTAGTCGGGGTTAGACAATTGCTCGGCAACGAAACTCCTGAGCGAAAAGGGCCCCATATGTTTTCTGCTCCCTTTTGGACCAGGAATATAACTGCGCCATGCGCGGGCCTCTCCGGGCATCGTAAAAAACCTCATTTTCGTAACCCTAACCCTAGATGTGGGTATGGCAATTTGCAATGGTTCGGCAACGAAACTCCTGAGCGAAAAGGGCCCCATACGTTTTCTGCTCCCTTTTGGACCAGGAATCCAACTGCGCCATGCGCGGGCCTCTCCGGGCACCGTAAAAAACCTCATTTTCGTAACCCTAACCCTAGGTGCTAGTCGGGGTTAGACAATTGCTCGGCAACGAAACTCCTGAGCGAAAAGGGCCCCATACGTTTTCTGCTCCCTTTTGGACCAGGAATCCAACTGCGCCATGCGCGGGCCTCTCCGGGCACCGTAAAAAACCTCATTTCCGTAACCCTAACCCTAGATGTGGGTATGGCAATTTGCAATGGTTCGGCAACGAAACTCCTGAGCGAAAAGGGCCCCATACGTTTTCTGCTCCCTTTTGGACAAGGAATCCAACTGCGCCATGCGCGGGCCTCTCCGGGCACCGTAAAAAAACTCATTTTCGTAACCCTAACCCTAGGTGCTAGTCGGGGTTAGACAATTGCTCGGCAACGAAACTCCTGAGCGAAAAGGGCCCCATACGTTTTCTGCTCCCTTTTGGACCAGGAATCCAACTGCGCCATGCGCGGGCCTCTCCGGGCACCGTAAAAAACCTCATTTTCGTAACCCTAACCCTAGATGTGGGTATGGCAATTTGCAATGGTTCGGCAACGAAACTCCTGAGCGAAAAGGGCCCCATACGTTTTCTGCTCCCTTTTGGACAAGGAATCCAACTGCGCCATGCGCGGGCCTCTCCGGGCACCGTAAAAAACCTCATTTTCGTAACCCTAACCCTAGGTGCTAGTCGGGGTTAGACAATTGCTCGGCAACGAAACTCCTGAGCGAAAAGGGCCCCATACGTTTTCTGCTCCCTTTTGGACCAGGAATCCAACTGCGCCATGCGCGGGCCTCTCCGGGCACCGTAAAAAACCTCATTTTCGTAACCCTAACCCTAGATGTGGGTATGGCAATTTGCAATGGTTCAGCAACGAAACTCCTGAGCGAAAAGGGCCCCATACGTTTTCTGCTCCCTTTTGGACAAGGAATCCAACTGCGCCATGCGCGGGCCTCTCCGGGCACCGTAAAAAACCTCATTTTCGTAACCCTAACCCTAGGTGCTAGTCGGGGTTAGACAATTGCTCGGCAACGAAACTCCTGAGCGAAAAGGGCCCCATACGTTTTCTGCTCCCTTTTGGACCAGGAATCCAACTGCGCCATGCGCGGGCCTCTCCGGGCACCGTAAAAAACCTCATTTTCGTAACCCTAACCCTAGATGTGGGTATGGCAATTTGCAATGGTTCGGCAACGAAACTCCTGAGCGAAAAGGGCCCCATACGTTTTCTGCTCCCTTTTGGACAAGGAATCCAACTGCGCCATGCGCGGGCCTCTCCGGGCACCGTAAAAAACCTCATTTTCGTAACCCTAACCCTAGATGTGGGTATGGCAATTTGCAATGGTTCGGCAACGAAACTCCTGAGCGAAAAGGGCCCCATACGTTTTCTGCTCCCTTTTGGACAAGGAATCCAACTGCGCCATGCGCGGGCCTCTCCGGGCACCGTAAAAAACCTCATTTTCGTAACCCTAACCCTAGGTGCTAGTCGGGGTTAGACAATTGCTCGGCAACGAAACTCCTGAGCGAAAAGGGCCCCATACGTTTTCTGCTCCCTTTTGGACCAGGAATCCAACTGCGCCATGCGCGGGCCTCTCCGGGCACCGTAAAAAACCTCATTTTCGTAACCCTAACCCTAGATGTGGGTATGGCAATTTGCAATGGTTCGGCAATGAAACTCCTGAGCGAAAAGGGCCCCATACGTTGTCTGCTCCCTTTTGGACCAGGAATCCAACTGCGCCATGCGCGGGCCTCTCCGGGCACCGTAAAAAACCTCATTTTCGTAACCCTAACCCTAGATGTGGGTATGGCAATTTGCAATGGTTCGGCAACGAAACTCCTGAGCGAAAAGGACCCCATACGTTTTCTGCTCCCTTTTGGACAAGGAATCCAACTGCGCCATGCGCGGGCCTCTCCGGGCACCGTAAAAAACCTCATTTTCGTAACCCTAACCCTAGGTGCTAGTCGGGGTTAGACAATTGCTCGGCAACGAAACTCCTGAGCGAAAAGGGCCCCATACGTTTTCTGCTCCCTTTTGGACCAGGAATCCAACTGCGCCATGCGCGGGCCTCTCCGGGCATCGTAAAAAACCTCATTTTCGTAACCCTAACCCTAGATGTGGGTATGGCAATTTGCAATGGTTCGGCAACGAAACTCCTGAGCGAAAAGGGCCCCATACGTTTTCTGCTCCCTTTTGGACCAGGAATCCAACTGCGCCATGCGCGGGCCTCTCCGGGCACCGTAAAAAACCTCATTTTCGTAACCCTAACCCTAGGTGCTAGTCGGGGTTAGACAATTGCTCGGCAACGAAACTCCTGAGCGAAAAGGGCCCCATACGTTTTCTGCTCCCTTTTGGACCAGGAATCCAACTGCGCCATGCGCGGGCCTCTCCGGGCACCGTAAAAAACCTCATTTTCGTAACCCTAACCCTAGGTGCTAGTCGGGGTTAGACAATTGCTCGGCAACAAAACTCCTGAGCGAAAAGGGCCCCATACGTTTTCTGCTCCCTTTTGGACCAGGAATCCAACTGCGCCATGCGCGGGCCTCTCCGGGCACCGTAAAAAACCTCATTTTCGTAACCCTAACCCTAGATGTGGGTATGGCAATTTGCAATGGTTCGGCAACGAAACTCCTGAGCGAAAAGGGCCCCATACGTTTTCTGCTCCCTTTTGGACAAGGAATCCAACTGCGCCATGCGCGGGCCTCTCCGGGCACCGTAAAAAAACTCATTTTCGTAACCCTAACCCTAGGTGCTAGTCGGGGTTAGACAATTGCTCGGCAACGAAACTCCTGAGCGAAAAGGGCCCCATACGTTTTCTGCTCCCTTTTGGACCAGGAATCCAACTGCGCCATGCGCGGGCCTCTCCGGGCACCGTAAAAAACCTCATTTTCGTAACCCTAACCCTAGATGTGGGTATGGCAATTTGCAATGGTTCGGCAACGAAACTCCTGAGCGAAAAGGGCCCCATACGTTTTCTGCTCCCTTTTGGACAAGGAATCCAACTGCGCCATGCGCGGGCCTCTCCGGGCACCGTAAAAAACCTCATTTTCGTAACCCTAACCCTAGATGTGGGTATGGCAATTTGCAATGGTTCGGCAACGAAACTCCTGAGCGAAAAGGGCCCCATACGTTTTCTGCTCCCTTTTGGACAAGGAATCCAACTGCGCCATGCGCGGGCCTCTCCGGGCACCGTAAAAAACCTCATTTTCGTAACCCTAACCCTAGGTGCTAGTCGGGGTTAGACAATTGCTCGGCAACGAAACTCCTGAGCGAAAAGGGCCCCATACGTTTTCTGCTCCCTTTTGGACCAGGAATCCAACTGCGCCATGCGCGGGCCTCTCCGGGCACCGTAAAAAACCTCATTTTCGTAACCCTAACCCTAGATGTGGGTATGGCAATTTGCAATGGTTCGGCAATGAAACTCCTGAGCGAAAAGGGCCCCATACGTTTTCTGCTCCCTTTTGGACCAGGAATCCAACTGCGCCATGCGCGGGCCTCTCCGGGCACCGTAAAAAACCTCATTTTCGTAACCCTAACCCTAGATGTGGGTATGGCAATTTGCAATGGTTCGGCAACGAAACTCCTGAGCGAAAAGGACCCCATACGTTTTCTGCTCCCTTTTGGACAAGGAATCCAACTGCGCCATGCGCGGGCCTCTCCGGGCACCGTAAAAAACCTCATTTTCGTAACCCTAACCCTAGGTGCTAGTCGGGGTTAGACAATTGCTCGGCAACGAAACTCCTGAGCGAAAAGGGCCCCATACGTTTTCTGCTCCCTTTTGGACCAGGAATCCAACTGCGCCATGCGCGGGCCTCTCCGGGCATCGTAAAAAACCTCATTTTCGTAACCCTAACCCTAGATGTGGGTATGGCAATTTGCAATGGTTCGGCAACGAAACTCCTGAGCGAAAAGGGCCCCATACGTTTTCTGCTCCCTTTTGGACCAGGAATCCAACTGCGCCATGCGCGGGCCTCTCCGGGCACCGTAAAAAACCTCATTTTCGTAACCCTAACCCTAGGTGCTAGTCGGGGTTAGACAATTGCTCGGCAACGAAACTCCTGAGCGAAAAGGGCCCCATACGTTTTCTGCTCCCTTTTGGACCAGGAATCCAACTGCGCCATGCGCGGGCCTCTCCGGGCACCGTAAAAAACCTCATTTTCGTAACCCTAACCCTAGGTGCTAGTCGGGGTTAGACAATTGCTCGGCAACAAAACTCCTGAGCGAAAAGGGCCCCATACGTTTTCTGCTCCCTTTTGGACCAGGAATCCAACTGCGCCATGCGCGGGCCTCTCCGGGCACCGTAAAAAACCTCATTTTCGTAACCCTAACCCTAGGTGCTAGTCGGGGTTAGACAATTGCTCGGCAACGAAACTCCTGAGCGAAAAGGGCCCCATACGTTTTCTGCTCCCTTTTGGACCAGGAATCCAACTGCGCCATGCGCGGGCCTCTCCGGGCACCGTAAAAAACCTCATTTTCGTAACCCTAACCCTAGATGTGGGTATGGCAATTTGCAATGGTTCGGCAACGAAACTCCTGAGCGAAAAGGGCCCCATACGTTTTCTGCTCCCTTTTGGACAAGGAATCCAACTGCGCCATGCGCGGGCCTCTCCGGGCACCGTAAAAAACCTCATTTTCGTAACCCTAACCCTAGGTGCTAGTCGGGGTTAGACAATTGCTCGGCAACGAAACTCCTGAGCGAAAAGGGCCCCATACGTTTTCTGCTCCCTTTTGGACAAGGAATCCAACTGCGCCATGCGCGGGCCTCTCCGGGCACCGTAAAAAACCTCATTTTCGTAACCCTAACCCTAGATGTGGGTATGGCAATTTGCAATGGTTCGGCAACGAAACTCCTGAGCGAAAAGGGCCCCATACGTTTTCTGCTCCCTTTTGGACAAGGAATCCAACTGCGCCATGCGCGGGCCTCTCCGGGCACCGTAAAAAACCTCATTTTCGTAACCCTAACCCTAGGTGCTAGTCGGGGTTAGACAATTGCTCGGCAACGAAACTCCTGAGCGAAAAGGGCCCCATACGTTTTCTGCTCCCTTTTGGACCAGGAATCCAACTGCGCCATGCGCGGGCCTCTCCGGGCACCGTAAAAAACCTCATTTTCGTAACCCTAACCCTAGATGTGGGTATGGCAATTTGCAATGGTTCGGCAATGAAACTCCTGAGCGAAAAGGGCCCCATACGTTGTCTGCTCCCTTTTGGACCAGGAATCCAACTGCGCCATGCGCGGGCCTCTCCGGGCACCGTAAAAAACCTCATTTTCGTAACCCTAACCCTAGATGTGGGTATGGCAATTTGCAATGGTTCGGCAACGAAACTCCTGAGCGAAAAGGACCCCATACGTTTTCTGCTCCCTTTTGGACAAGGAATCCAACTGCGCCATGCGCGGGCCTCTCCGGGCACCGTAAAAAACCTCATTTTCGTAACCCTAACCCTAGGTGCTAGTCGGGGTTAGACAATTGCTCGGCAACGAAACTCCTGAGCGAAAAGGGCCCCATACGTTTTCTGCTCCCTTTTGGACCAGGAATCCAACTGCGCCATGCGCGGGCCTCTCCGGGCATCGTAAAAAACCTCATTTTCGTAACCCTAACCCTAGATGTGGGTATGGCAATTTGCAATGGTTCGGCAACGAAACTCCTGAGCGAAAAGGGCCCCATACGTTTTCTGCTCCCTTTTGGACCAGGAATCCAACTGCGCCATGCGCGGGCCTCTCCGGGCACCGTAAAAAACCTCATTTTCGTAACCCTAACCCTAGGTGCTAGTCGGGGTTAGACAATTGCTCGGCAACGAAACTCCTGAGCGAAAAGGGCCCCATACGTTTTCTGCTCCCTTTTGGACCAGGAATCCAACTGCGCCATGCGCGGGCCTCTCCGGGCACCGTAAAAAACCTCATTTTCGTAACCCTAACCCTAGGTGCTAGTCGGGGTTAGACAATTGCTCGGCAACAAAACTCCTGAGCGAAAAGGGCCCCATACGTTTTCTGCTCCCTTTTGGACCAGGAATCCAACTGCGCCATGCGCGGGCCTCTCCGGGCACCGTAAAAAACCTCATTTTCGTAACCCTAACCCTAGATGTGGGTATGGCAATTTGCAATGGTTCGGCAACGAAACTCCTGAGCGAAAAGGGCCCCATACGTTTTCTGCTCCCTTTTGGACAAGGAATCCAACTGCGCCATGCGCGGGCCTCTCCGGGCACCGTAAAAAACCTCATTTTCGTAACCCTAACCCTAGGTGCTAGTCGGGGTTAGACAATTGCTCGGCAACGAAACTCCTGAGCGAAAAGGGCCCCATACGTTTTCTGCTCCCTTTTGGACCAGGAATCCAACTGCGCCATGCGCGGGCCTCTCCGGGCACCGTAAAAAACCTCATTTTCGTAACCCTAACCCTAGATGTGGGTATGGCAATTTGCAATGGTTCGGCAACGAAACTCCTGAGCGAAAAGGGCCCCATACGTTTTCTGCTCCCTTTTGGACAAGGAATCCAACTGCGCCATGCGCGGGCCTCTCCGGGCACCGTAAAAAACCTCATTTTCGTAACCCTAACCCTAGATGTGGGTATGGCAATTTGCAATGGTTCGGCAACGAAACTCCTGAGCGAAAAGGGCCCCATACGTTTTCTGCTCCCTTTTGGACAAGGAATCCAACTGCGCCATGCGCGGGCCTCTCCGGGCACCGTAAAAAACCTCATTTTCGTAACCCTAACCCTAGGTGCTAGTCGGGGTTAGACAATTGCTCGGCAACGAAACTCCTGAGCGAAAAGGGCCCCATACGTTTTCTGCTCCCTTTTGGACAAGGAATCCAACTGCGCCATGCGCGGGCCTCTCCGGGCACCGTAAAAAACCTCATTTTCGTAACCCTAACCCTAGGTGCTAGTCGGGGTTAGACAATTGCTCGGCAACGAAACTCCTGAGCGAAAAGGGCCCCATACGTTTTCTGCTCCCTTTTGGACCAGGAATCCAACTGCGCCATGCGCGGGCCTCTCCGGGCATCGTAAAAAACCTCATTTTCGTAACCCTAACCCTAGATGTGGGTATGGCAATTTGCAATGGTTCGGCAACGAAACTCCTGAGCGAAAAGGGCCCCATACGTTTTCTGCTCCCTTTTGGACCAGGAATCCAACTGCGCCATGCGCGGGCCTCTCCGGGCACCGTAAAAAACCTCATTTTCGTAACCCTAACCCTAGGTGCTAGTCGGGGTTAGACAATTGCTCGGCAACGAAACTCCTGAGCGAAAAGGGCCCCATACGTTTTCTGCTCCCTTTTGGACCAGGAATCCAACTGCGCCATGCGCGGGCCTCTCCGGGCACCGTAAAAAACCTCATTTCCGTAACCCTAACCCTAGATGTGGGTATGGCAATTTGCAATGGTTCGGCAACGAAACTCCTGAGCGAAAAGGGCCCCATACGTTTTCTGCTCCCTTTTGGACAAGGAATCCAACTGCGCCATGCGCGGGCCTCTCCGGGCACCGTAAAAAAACTCATTTTCGTAACCCTAACCCTAGATGTGGGTATGGCAATTTGCAATGGTTCGGCAACGAAACTCCTGAGCGAAAAGGGCCCCATACGTTTTCTGCTCCCTTTTGGACAAGGAATCCAACTGCGCCATGCGCGGGCCTCTCCGGGCACCGTAAAAAACCTCATTTTCGTAACCCTAACCCTAGGTGCTAGTCGGGGTTAGACAATTGCTCGGCAACGAAACTCCTGAGCGAAAAGGGCCCCATACGTTTTCTGCTCCCTTTTGGACCAGGAATCCAACTGCGCCATGCGCGGGCCTCTCCGGGCATCGTAAAAAACCTCATTTTCGTAACCCTAACCCTAGATGTGGGTATGGCAATTTGCAATGGTTCGGCAACGAAACTCCTGAGCGAAAAGGGCCCCATACGTTTTCTGCTCCCTTTTGGACCAGGAATCCAACTGCGCCATGCGCGGGCCTCTCCGGGCACCGTAAAAAACCTCATTTTCGTAACCCTAACCCTAGGTGCTAGTCGGGGTTAGACAATTGCTCGGCAACGAAACTCCTGAGCGAAAAGGGCCCCATACGTTTTCTGCTCCCTTTTGGACCAGGAATCCAACTGCGCCATGCGCGGGCCTCTCCGGGCACCGTAAAAAACCTCATTTCCGTAACCCTAACCCTAGATGTGGGTATGGCAATTTGCAATGGTTCGGCAACGAAACTCCTGAGCGAAAAGGGCCCCATACGTTTTCTGCTCCCTTTTGGACAAGGAATCCAACTGCGCCATGCGCGGGCCTCTCCGGGCACCGTAAAAAACCTCATTTTCGTAACCCTAACCCTAGGTGCTAGTCGGGGTTAGACAATTGCTCGGCAACGAAACTCCTGAGCGAAAAGGGCCCCATACGTTTTCTGCTCCCTTTTGGACCAGGAATCCAACTGCGCCATGCGCGGGCCTCTCCGGGCACCGTAAAAAACCTCATTTTCGTAACCCTAACCCTAGATGTGGGTATGGCAATTTGCAATGGTTCGGCAACGAAACTCCTGAGCGAAAAGGGCCCCATACGTTTTCTGCTCCCTTTTGGACAAGGAATCCAACTGCGCCATGCGCGGGCCTCTCCGGGCACCGTAAAAAACCTCATTTTCGTAACCCTAACCCTAGGTGCTAGTCGGGGTTAGACAATTGCTCGGCAACGAAACTCCTGAGCGAAAAGGGCCCCATACGTTTTCTGCTCCCTTTTGGACCAGGAATCCAACTGCGCCATGCGCGGGCCTCTCCGGGCACCGTAAAAAACCTCATTTTCGTAACCCTAACCCTAGATGTGGGTATGGCAATTTGCAATGGTTCGGCAACGAAACTCCTGAGCGAAAAGGGCCCCATACGTTTTCTGCTCCCTTTTGGACAAGGAATCCAACTGCGCCATGCGCGGGCCTCTCCGGGCACCGTAAAAAACCTCATTTTCGTAACCCTAACCCTAGATGTGGGTATGGCAATTTGCAATGGTTCGGCAACGAAACTCCTGAGCGAAAAGGGCCCCATACGTTTTCTGCTCCCTTTTGGACAAGGAATCCAACTGCGCCATGCGCGGGCCTCTCCGGGCACCGTAAAAAACCTCATTTTCGTAACCCTAACCCTAGGTGCTAGTCGGGGTTAGACAATTGCTCGGCAACGAAACTCCTGAGCGAAAAGGGCCCCATACGTTTTCTGCTCCCTTTTGGACCAGGAATCCAACTGCGCCATGCGCGGGCCTCTCCGGGCACCGTAAAAAACCTCATTTTCGTAACCCTAACCCTAGATGTGGGTATGGCAATTTGCAATGGTTCGGCAATGAAACTCCTGAGCGAAAAGGGCCCCATACGTTGTCTGCTCCCTTTTGGACCAGGAATCCAACTGCGCCATGCGCGGGCCTCTCCGGGCACCGTAAAAAACCTCATTTTCGTAACCCTAACCCTAGATGTGGGTATGGCAATTTGCAATGGTTCGGCAACGAAACTCCTGAGCGAAAAGGACCCCATACGTTTTCTGCTCCCTTTTGGACAAGGAATCCAACTGCGCCATGCGCGGGCCTCTCCGGGCACCGTAAAAAACCTCATTTTCGTAACCCTAACCCTAGGTGCTAGTCGGGGTTAGACAATTGCTCGGCAACGAAACTCCTGAGCGAAAAGGGCCCCATACGTTTTCTGCTCCCTTTTGGACCAGGAATCCAACTGCGCCATGCGCGGGCCTCTCCGGGCATCGTAAAAAACCTCATTTTCGTAACCCTAACCCTAGATGTGGGTATGGCAATTTGCAATGGTTCGGCAACGAAACTCCTGAGCGAAAAGGGCCCCATACGTTTTCTGCTCCCTTTTGGACCAGGAATCCAACTGCGCCATGCGCGGGCCTCTCCGGGCACCGTAAAAAACCTCATTTTCGTAACCCTAACCCTAGGTGCTAGTCGGGGTTAGACAATTGCTCGGCAACGAAACTCCTGAGCGAAAAGGGCCCCATACGTTTTCTGCTCCCTTTTGGACCAGGAATCCAACTGCGCCATGCGCGGGCCTCTCCGGGCACCGTAAAAAACCTCATTTTCGTAACCCTAACCCTAGGTGCTAGTCGGGGTTAGACAATTGCTCGGCAACAAAACTCCTGAGCGAAAAGGGCCCCATACGTTTTCTGCTCCCTTTTGGACCAGGAATCCAACTGCGCCATGCGCGGGCCTCTCCGGGCACCGTAAAAAACCTCATTTTCGTAACCCTAACCCTAGATGTGGGTATGGCAATTTGCAATGGTTCGGCAACGAAACTCCTGAGCGAAAAGGGCCCCATACGTTTTCTGCTCCCTTTTGGACAAGGAATCCAACTGCGCCATGCGCGGGCCTCTCCGGGCACCGTAAAAAACCTCATTTTCGTAACCCTAACCCTAGGTGCTAGTCGGGGTTAGACAATTGCTCGGCAACGAAACTCCTGAGCGAAAAGGGCCCCATACGTTTTCTGCTCCCTTTTGGACCAGGAATCCAACTGCGCCATGCGCGGGCCTCTCCGGGCACCGTAAAAAACCTCATTTTCGTAACCCTAACCCTAGATGTGGGTATGGCAATTTGCAATGGTTCGGCAACGAAACTCCTGAGCGAAAAGGGCCCCATACGTTTTCTGCTCCCTTTTGGACAAGGAATCCAACTGCGCCATGCGCGGGCCTCTCCGGGCACCGTAAAAAACCTCATTTTCGTAACCCTAACCCTAGGTGCTAGTCGGGGTTAGACAATTGCTCGGCAACGAAACTCCTGAGCGAAAAGGGCCCCATACGTTTTCTGCTCCCTTTTGGACCAGGAATCCAACTGCGCCATGCGCGGGCCTCTCCGGGCACCGTAAAAAACCTCATTTTCGTAACCCTAACCCTAGATGTGGGTATGGCAATTTGCAATGGTTCGGCAACGAAACTCCTGAGCGAAAAGGGCCCCATACGTTTTCTGCTCCCTTTTGGACAAGGAATCCAACTGCGCCATGCGCGGGCCTCTCCGGGCACCGTAAAAAACCTCATTTTCGTAACCCTAACCCTAGATGTGGGTATGGCAATTTGCAATGGTTCGGCAACGAAACTCCTGAGCGAAAAGGGCCCCATACGTTTTCTGCTCCCTTTTGGACAAGGAATCCAACTGCGCCATGCGCGGGCCTCTCCGGGCACCGTAAAAAACCTCATTTTCGTAACCCTAACCCTAGGTGCTAGTCGGGGTTAGACAATTGCTCGGCAACGAAACTCCTGAGCGAAAAGGGCCCCATACGTTTTCTGCTCCCTTTTGGACAAGGAATCCAACTGCGCCATGCGCGGGCCTCTCCGGGCACCGTAAAAAACCTCATTTTCGTAACCCTAACCCTAGGTGCTAGTCGGGGTTAGACAATTGCTCGGCAACGAAACTCCTGAGCGAAAAGGGCCCCATACGTTTTCTGCTCCCTTTTGGACCAGGAATCCAACTGCGCCATGCGCGGGCCTCTCCGGGCATCGTAAAAAACCTCATTTTCGTAACCCTAACCCTAGATGTGGGTATGGCAATTTGCAATGGTTCGGCAACGAAACTCCTGAGCGAAAAGGGCCCCATACGTTTTCTGCTCCCTTTTGGACCAGGAATCCAACTGCGCCATGCGCGGGCCTCTCCGGGCACCGTAAAAAACCTCATTTTCGTAACCCTAACCCTAGGTGCTAGTCGGGGTTAGACAATTGCTCGGCAACGAAACTCCTGAGCGAAAAGGGCCCCATACGTTTTCTGCTCCCTTTTGGACCAGGAATCCAACTGCGCCATGCGCGGGCCTCTCCGGGCACCGTAAAAAACCTCATTTCCGTAACCCTAACCCTAGATGTGGGTATGGCAATTTGCAATGGTTCGGCAACGAAACTCCTGAGCGAAAAGGGCCCCATACGTTTTCTGCTCCCTTTTGGACAAGGAATCCAACTGCGCCATGCGCGGGCCTCTCCGGGCACCGTAAAAAAACTCATTTTCGTAACCCTAACCCTAGATGTGGGTATGGCAATTTGCAATGGTTCGGCAACGAAACTCCTGAGCGAAAAGGGCCCCATACGTTTTCTGCTCCCTTTTGGACAAGGAATCCAACTGCGCCATGCGCGGGCCTCTCCGGGCACCGTAAAAAACCTCATTTTCGTAACCCTAACCCTAGGTGCTAGTCGGGGTTAGACAATTGCTCGGCAACGAAACTCCTGAGCGAAAAGGGCCCCATACGTTTTCTGCTCCCTTTTGGACCAGGAATCCAACTGCGCCATGCGCGGGCCTCTCCGGGCATCGTAAAAAACCTCATTTTCGTAACCCTAACCCTAGATGTGGGTATGGCAATTTGCAATGGTTCGGCAACGAAACTCCTGAGCGAAAAGGGCCCCATACGTTTTCTGCTCCCTTTTGGACCAGGAATCCAACTGCGCCATGCGCGGGCCTCTCCGGGCACCGTAAAAAACCTCATTTTCGTAACCCTAACCCTAGGTGCTAGTCGGGGTTAGACAATTGCTCGGCAACGAAACTCCTGAGCGAAAAGGGCCCCATACGTTTTCTGCTCCCTTTTGGACCAGGAATCCAACTGCGCCATGCGCGGGCCTCTCCGGGCACCGTAAAAAACCTCATTTCCGTAACCCTAACCCTAGATGTGGGTATGGCAATTTGCAATGGTTCGGCAACGAAACTCCTGAGCGAAAAGGGCCCCATACGTTTTCTGCTCCCTTTTGGACAAGGAATCCAACTGCGCCATGCGCGGGCCTCTCCGGGCACCGTAAAAAAACTCATTTTCGTAACCCTAACCCTAGGTGCTAGTCGGGGTTAGACAATTGCTCGGCAACGAAACTCCTGAGCGAAAAGGGCCCCATACGTTTTCTGCTCCCTTTTGGACCAGGAATCCAACTGCGCCATGCGCGGGCCTCTCCGGGCACCGTAAAAAACCTCATTTTCGTAACCCTAACCCTAGATGTGGGTATGGCAATTTGCAATGGTTCGGCAACGAAACTCCTGAGCGAAAAGGGCCCCATACGTTTTCTGCTCCCTTTTGGACAAGGAATCCAACTGCGCCATGCGCGGGCCTCTCCGGGCACCGTAAAAAACCTCATTTTCGTAACCCTAACCCTAGGTGCTAGTCGGGGTTAGACAATTGCTCGGCAACGAAACTCCTGAGCGAAAAGGGCCCCATACGTTTTCTGCTCCCTTTTGGACCAGGAATCCAACTGCGCCATGCGCGGGCCTCTCCGGGCACCGTAAAAAACCTCATTTTCGTAACCCTAACCCTAGATGTGGGTATGGCAATTTGCAATGGTTCGGCAACGAAACTCCTGAGCGAAAAGGGCCCCATACGTTTTCTGCTCCCTTTTGGACAAGGAATCCAACTGCGCCATGCGCGGGCCTCTCCGGGCACCGTAAAAAACCTCATTTTCGTAACCCTAACCCTAGGTGCTAGTCGGGGTTAGACAATTGCTCGGCAACGAAACTCCTGAGCGAAAAGGGCCCCATACGTTTTCTGCTCCCTTTTGGACCAGGAATCCAACTGCGCCATGCGCGGGCCTCTCCGGGCACCGTAAAAAACCTCATTTTCGTAACCCTAACCCTAGATGTGGGTATGGCAATTTGCAATGGTTCGGCAACGAAACTCCTGAGCGAAAAGGGCCCCATACGTTTTCTGCTCCCTTTTGGACAAGGAATCCAACTGCGCCATGCGCGGGCCTCTCCGGGCACCGTAAAAAACCTCATTTTCGTAACCCTAACCCTAGATGTGGGTATGGCAATTTGCAATGGTTCGGCAACGAAACTCCTGAGCGAAAAGGGCCCCATACGTTTTCTGCTCCCTTTTGGACAAGGAATCCAACTGCGCCATGCGCGGGCCTCTCCGGGCACCGTAAAAAACCTCATTTTCGTAACCCTAACCCTAGGTGCTAGTCGGGGTTAGACAATTGCTCGGCAACGAAACTCCTGAGCGAAAAGGGCCCCATACGTTTTCTGCTCCCTTTTGGACCAGGAATCCAACTGCGCCATGCGCGGGCCTCTCCGGGCACCGTAAAAAACCTCATTTTCGTAACCCTAACCCTAGATGTGGGTATGGCAATTTGCAATGGTTCGGCAATGAAACTCCTGAGCGAAAAGGGCCCCATACGTTGTCTGCTCCCTTTTGGACCAGGAATCCAACTGCGCCATGCGCGGGCCTCTCCGGGCACCGTAAAAAACCTCATTTTCGTAACCCTAACCCTAGATGTGGGTATGGCAATTTGCAATGGTTCGGCAACGAAACTCCTGAGCGAAAAGGACCCCATACGTTTTCTGCTCCCTTTTGGACAAGGAATCCAACTGCGCCATGCGCGGGCCTCTCCGGGCACCGTAAAAAACCTCATTTTCGTAACCCTAACCCTAGGTGCTAGTCGGGGTTAGACAATTGCTCGGCAACGAAACTCCTGAGCGAAAAGGGCCCCATACGTTTTCTGCTCCCTTTTGGACCAGGAATCCAACTGCGCCATGCGCGGGCCTCTCCGGGCATCGTAAAAAACCTCATTTTCGTAACCCTAACCCTAGATGTGGGTATGGCAATTTGCAATGGTTCGGCAACGAAACTCCTGAGCGAAAAGGGCCCCATACGTTTTCTGCTCCCTTTTGGACCAGGAATCCAACTGCGCCATGCGCGGGCCTCTCCGGGCACCGTAAAAAACCTCATTTTCGTAACCCTAACCCTAGGTGCTAGTCGGGGTTAGACAATTGCTCGGCAACGAAACTCCTGAGCGAAAAGGGCCCCATACGTTTTCTGCTCCCTTTTGGACCAGGAATCCAACTGCGCCATGCGCGGGCCTCTCCGGGCACCGTAAAAAACCTCATTTTCGTAACCCTAACCCTAGGTGCTAGTCGGGGTTAGACAATTGCTCGGCAACAAAACTCCTGAGCGAAAAGGGCCCCATACGTTTTCTGCTCCCTTTTGGACCAGGAATCCAACTGCGCCATGCGCGGGCCTCTCCGGGCACCGTAAAAAACCTCATTTTCGTAACCCTAACCCTAGATGTGGGTATGGCAATTTGCAATGGTTCGGCAACGAAACTCCTGAGCGAAAAGGGCCCCATACGTTTTCTGCTCCCTTTTGGACAAGGAATCCAACTGCGCCATGCGCGGGCCTCTCCGGGCACCGTAAAAAAACTCATTTTCGTAACCCTAACCCTAGGTGCTAGTCGGGGTTAGACAATTGCTCGGCAACGAAACTCCTGAGCGAAAAGGGCCCCATACGTTTTCTGCTCCCTTTTGGACCAGGAATCCAACTGCGCCATGCGCGGGCCTCTCCGGGCACCGTAAAAAACCTCATTTTCGTAACCCTAACCCTAGATGTGGGTATGGCAATTTGCAATGGTTCGGCAACGAAACTCCTGAGCGAAAAGGGCCCCATACGTTTTCTGCTCCCTTTTGGACAAGGAATCCAACTGCGCCATGCGCGGGCCTCTCCGGGCACCGTAAAAAACCTCATTTTCGTAACCCTAACCCTAGATGTGGGTATGGCAATTTGCAATGGTTCGGCAACGAAACTCCTGAGCGAAAAGGGCCCCATACGTTTTCTGCTCCCTTTTGGACAAGGAATCCAACTGCGCCATGCGCGGGCCTCTCCGGGCACCGTAAAAAACCTCATTTTCGTAACCCTAACCCTAGGTGCTAGTCGGGGTTAGACAATTGCTCGGCAACGAAACTCCTGAGCGAAAAGGGCCCCATACGTTTTCTGCTCCCTTTTGGACCAGGAATCCAACTGCGCCATGCGCGGGCCTCTCCGGGCACCGTAAAAAACCTCATTTTCGTAACCCTAACCCTAGATGTGGGTATGGCAATTTGCAATGGTTCGGCAATGAAACTCCTGAGCGAAAAGGGCCCCATACGTTTTCTGCTCCCTTTTGGACCAGGAATCCAACTGCGCCATGCGCGGGCCTCTCCGGGCACCGTAAAAAACCTCATTTTCGTAACCCTAACCCTAGATGTGGGTATGGCAATTTGCAATGGTTC
>NW_028150437.1:17500-18778 GCF_964638095.1 Poromitra crassiceps | reverse complement strand
ACCTTCCTTCGCTTGAGCAGCTCAGCAGAGTAGTCGGGAAAGAACATGATTTTGTTGTTATCCAGAAGTATGGATCCCTTCGCTCTGGCAGCCGTCATGATCCGGGATTTGTCTGCGTAGTTGAGGAGCTTCATTATAACGACTCTGGGTCGCGCTGTAGACTGTGCTTCACCCTCGCTAGGCCTGCCGATTCTATGCGCTCTCTCAATCAGTAGTGGTCTGGGGAAGTTATTTTCACCAAGCACACCTGGTAACCACTTCTCCAGGAATGAACACATATCCGTCCCTTCTTTCTTTTCGGGGAGGCCCACCAGTCGAATGTTGGAGCGGCGGCTGCGATTTTCCAAATCATCTACTTTCATCGTTAGCTCTTCAATGTGGAGTAGCATGGCGGCGTTTTCGTTCCGCATGGTTACGATGTCGTCTTGGTTGGTGCTAATTCTATCTTCGGCTTCTGTCATGCGCACCGTCACGGCTTTCATGTCGCTTTGAATTGCATTTATCGCGCTCAGAAGCCCATCGAATCTCGACGTGAAGTCGTTCTTCATTTCTCGGATAGCAACCAGGACTGGGTCTGGGTCTGGGCTAGCCGCCATGCTATCACTCTGCTCCTTCTCGCTAGCATCGTTAGCCTTGCTGCTAGCTTGTGCTACCGAAGCAAACATGGAGTCTATTTTCACCTCATTCGGCGAGATCTTTTTCTTTTCTTTGTCTTTCGGCTTAGTCATCGTGAGTAAACTTACTTCCGCAAGCAGTATTTAGGCAGTTTGGGTTAATTGAGGTAGTTTGGTCGTCAATATTTTAGAAATATTGCGGAGGAGCTCTCGCGTCTGACTGTTCACCACCACGCCATACCGGAAGTCCCTGCAGGTATCATTATTGAATTGATTAAATGTTCCCACCGTATGTACTGTAGTAGTAAAACTGTGATTAAAATAATCATTCTTATGCATTCTCTAATTGGGTTAATTCCTAGTGAATTACAATTTAATTTAATTAAACTATTACGGTACTCATTTTGAAAGATAGGAATAGGATCACGAGCTGAAGTGTAAAAAAAATTTGCTTCCAATTACCAGGCTATGCTTCCAATGCATCTAGAAAATAGTTCATATCCTGGCTTAGGTTTTACAATATTTGGGATGTTTCTATTGATCTCTCTATTATGTGTTATTAAACAAAATATGTCAACTGTTATCATGTGAACTGAGCATGTGTGGTCTGTACAAAAATCTATATTATTAAACTAAAGGTGTAAAGCTGCCTGTACCCAACCAT
>NW_028150437.1:0-12500 GCF_964638095.1 Poromitra crassiceps | reverse complement strand
CACTCACGGCCCTGGGAGCGGCAACACTGATACCTATCAGTTTAGAGCGGAGTTTTGGAATAGTTGACATTGCATGACATGCACAAAATCACGCACACTGAAGGTTAATATGGAAGGTATGTCTGGGTTCTGATGGAGGACATACACACATGCACACGCACACGAGGTTGTTGTGAAGGACACACACACACACACACACACACACACACACCACATACACACATGCAGGTGGAGGCCAGGGGATCCTTGGTCTTGTTGACGCTGTGGAGCTGTTATCACATTGAGTCAGATAAGCAGAGGCCTATCTTGTGGAATGTGTTTGTGTTTTGCCCTGCACACGCATCCACCACAGAATGCAATCAATTCCTCAACCAATGCATTCCCTCCATCACTCATGCCACACCCCCTTCAAATAATAACACACACACACACACACACGCTCCAGACAAACATGATCTTTCTTGTCTGAGTCATGCGAGCAAAACAAGTTCTCTCATAAACGCCATCCTGGAATAATGTGTTGTAATGGGATTAGGGCGGTATCGTATCGGTACTCTATACCTTTAATGTATCAACCCGAAATAACCCAGTATCAAGTAGTATCGAAACGTCTCCAGTCAAACGATACCAAACTGCTTTCAATCCTTCTTCTACACGGATGTAGGAAACAAATATTTGTATGTTTTTTTCTCAATGCAATCACCGCAAGCATCCTTCGATTTAATGCAACGTGTCATTGGCCCACTAGCGCAGCAGCTACCACCCATCCAGGCTGTGGTGCAGCAGCTACCACCCATCCAGACTGTGCTGGTGAAGTCACCACCACAGCAGCTACCAGACTGTGGTGGTGAAGTCACTAGCGCAGCAGCTACCACCCATCCAGGCTGTGGTGGTGAATTTGAGCGTGGTGTGTGTGAGGGTGTTGACAGTTCAGCGTGCTGAGATGCCACCAAAACGTTCAAAAGTATAGCTATGTATCAAATCGTCGCTGTCGTTCCAGGACCTCGAATCTCCAAAACAGCAACTTTTCAGGAAGTTAAAAAAAACCTGTTTGCTCTTAAAATACTGAACCAAACGTCGTCAAAGTTGGCACATGTCTTAATTATAGTTAGTTTCCCGCTGAATGTGTCATTACTTTATTAATATCTTACCTGGATAAGCTCAAATGATGTTGTTTATATTATCAGTCCGACTTGGAAGCACTCTCTCCCGGCCAGTCAGGCGGGAGAGTGTCGTATGCTCATGCACGAGCCCCAAGCTCCGGGCCGCGGGGGCGCGCGCAGGAGCAGCAGCATTGCCCCTCGCCTCTCATGGCCGAGGCAGGGGCTTTCGCATGGGGTGAGAATAGTCTGACATAACGTAGCGTTAATGTTACTTTATTCTCGTCAGAAAACACTCCGATTTGCATGTTAAAACAAGTTTCCAGCCTAGGAATAACTGGAAAACATTTGATTGATATATTAACGTCAGAGGAAGCCAGGATTAGTCAAAACGATATGAGAAATACACAGCACGTCTGCCGTGTGACTTTTCCGGGTTTATTGTCCTGCGTGGGGGGGGGGTACAGACGGAGGTAGGGGATGAATTTCGAGGTTTGACTGACAGATTGAGGGCGAATGGCGTTACAAGATTTACTCACAAGCTCGTTTTAATGCTTTTCCATTGGTTGCATTTGTTAAAAACCACACAGAGACACAGAGGGTGACCAATGGCACTGATTTATGACAAAAAGTAAAAAAGTGAAAAAAGGGACATTCGAGGTCCTGGCACAACAGCGACGAAATTATGTAATCTATTGGTATCATGTTTTTAAATGATACCCAGCCCTAAATGGGATACATACTGTTTGTGCGTGCGTGCGTGCGTGCGTGCACTGCAGTACTCTGACCCCTCTCCTCCTGTCTGTTCATCTCTTGCAGTGATCCTCAGTACTCTGACCCCTCTCCTCCTGTCTGTTCATCTCTTGCAGTGATCCGGCCCTAGAGATTGGGATCCTGGACATCTTTGGATTTGAAGAGTTTCAGAGGAATGGATTTGAGCAGGTGTGACATAGCTGTTTTTTATGACACTGGTGCAGTGCCCATTTGCCCCCCTGCTGCACAGAGCGCTGCTGCACAGAGCGCTGCTCCACAGAGCGCTGCTGCACAGAGCGCTGCTCCACAGAGCGCTGCTGCACAGAGCGCTGCTCCACAGAGCGCTGCTGCACAGAGCGCTGCTCCACAGAGCGCTGCTGCACAGAGCGCTGCTGCACAGAGCTCTGCTGCACAGAGCGCTGCTGCACAGAGCGCTGCTCCACAGAGCGCTGCTCCACAGAGCGCTGCTGCACAGAGCGCTGCTGCACAGAGCGCTGCTGCACAGAGCGCTGCTCCACAGAGCGCTGCTGCACAGAGCGCTGCTGCACAGAGCGCTGCTCCACAGAGCGCTGCTGCACAGAGCGCTGCTGCACAGAGCGCTGCTCCACAGAGCGCTGCTGCACAGAGCGCTGCTGCACAGAGCGCTGCTCCACAGAGCGCTGCTGCACAGAGCGCTGCTGCACAGAGCGCTGCTGCACAGAGCGCTGCTCCACAGAGCTCTGTGTGCTCCACAGAGCGCTGCTGCACAGAGCGCTGCTCCACAGAGCGCTGCTCCACAGAGCGCTGCTCCACAGAGCGGAGAGCGCTGCTCAGTTTATTGTTATTGAACGTGACGCATGTCCAACTTGCACCAAATATCCCACACTGCACATCCTATTATATGCTGCCACACTCAGTCACAGTAAAACATGTCAAGGTTGTTTTTCCTCTTCCCTTCAATCTTTCTATCTATCCTTCCTCCTATCAAACGCAAAGATATTTGTACTGTAGCATTCAGTGATCAACGTCATTGATTTACAAGGTCGTCCCTGGACCGTTGAGATCTTTGTGGATAGGCTGGCTATGCACTGTGCTTTTAAACAGAGCTTGCTCAAATGCTGAACATTGTAGGAGTAGTTAGCCTGTTTGGGCCGGACATTCTGCTGTTTGTCATTGTAATGAATGAGGTGAGCTGTGTAACGGGTTCAGTGTGGCGTGACGTCCGGCTGTCCCCAACTGAACCCACTGCTCTCACACAATGACTGCCTGTGTGCCAGCAGTTAGAGTAATCGACAGCTTGAGTGTCAGCGTGTGTGTGTGTGTGTGTGTGTGTGTGTGTGTGTGTGTGTGTGTGTGTGTGTGTGTGCGTGTGCGTGTGCGTGTGCGTCTGTGTGTGTGTGTGTGTGTGTGTGTGTGTGTATACATGGTCCTGTGCATCTAAGGTGTTTGTCTGTTGTCAGTATGTCAGTGATTTCTGTGTGTGTCTGTGATTACAATGTTTGAGCTCTTCATAGAGCAGAGGGTATATTAGGTTGTTCCTCTTCCATGGGCCGTAAATCTGACAGATATCCTGATGAAGCCTGCCCTGTTCATCATAGACTAGTCCACTGTCAAAACAGCAGGCATCAGTGAGTACAAGTCTGTGTATCACTCTTTGCCTGTGTGTGTGTGTGTGTGTGTGTGTGTGTGTGTGTGTGTGTGTGTGTGTGTGTGTGTGTGTGTGTGTGTGTGTGTGATCTGTGTGTTTGTGTTTGTGATCTGTGTGTAAATCAGAGCATCGGAGGTGTTCAAGGAGATAAGTGCTTACTCCTGCTGCTGGGAGCGTACCTATACCCCAGGCTCCTTCCAGTTCTTATTGATGTCAGACTGTGCATCTTAGCCGTGTGTGTGTGTGTGTGTGTGTGTGTGTGTGTGTGTGTGTGTGTGTGTGTGTGTGTGTGTGTGTGTGTGTGTGTGTGACTGTGCCTTTCGTGTGTACGCGGCACTAAAGATGTCAATGGCGTTGGCCTTCGTCAGGATATTCTCTAATCTGAGCCGGAGAGACCAAGAGCCAGCGCCAGAGGAGGAGAGAGGGAGGGCGGGGCTAACTGAAGAAAAGAGAGGGGGCGGGGCCTAACTGAAGAAAAGAGAGAGAAATTATCTTCAGTGGCAGCAGGCATTATAGCTGAAGTGATTAAAAATGGCCTGTAATCCCCCTACCCTCCCTCCTCTCCACCATGTCTCCTCTGTCGTTAATGACAACTTGTGCTAATCACTAAATCACACTCATTACACACTGGAGAGGAGAGAGGGGAGGAGAGGAGGAGAGGAGAGGAGGGGAGAGGAGACAGGACGAGAGGAGAGGAGACAGGACGAGAGGAGAGGAGAGGAGAGAGGACGAGAGGACGAGAGGAGAGGACGAGAGGAGTAGGGGTGGGACAAAATATCGATACCCACGTTATCGCGATATTTCCACCCGCGATACGTTATCGATACACTGGCGCCAAGTATCGATATGTTTATTAATTATTATTTTTTTTTTTATTTTTTTTTATTTTTTATTTTTTTTAATAAACAGGCTAAAATATTATGCTGTGTGTGGTAGTTGAAACATAGTTTCAAGTTGACTTTATTTATGTTTGTAGTTGAAACAAAAACATAACTACTGTAGGCTACATGAATGGAAATGTTTGATCATTAATATCTACTTTTAGAAATTATGTAGGTAGGTAGGTTATAGCCTATAGGTTTTCTTGTTTTAATAGTAATAATAAAAAGACTTAATGTGTAACTTTTCCTCCGTGGTATCGAAAATGGTATGAGTGAGTGAGTGAACTCAGAGAGTTCATGTCAATTCTGCTAATAAATGCATAATACATGATTTTTTGCCTTCAGAGGTATTTTTTTCACTTGTTACACAGGTATCGTGATGTATCGTCTTCCAATATATCGCAGTATCGCAGTATCGCAGTATCGTGATATATCGTTATCGAGGGCCAAGTATCGTGACGATATCGTATCGTGAGCTACTCAGCGATTCCCACCCCTAGAGAGGAGAAGAGGAGAGGAGAGGAGAGGAGAGAGGACTAGAGGAGAGAAGAGGAGAGGAGAGGAGAGGAGAGGAGAGGAGAGGAGAGGAGAGGAGGAGAGGAGAGGAGGAGAGAGGACTAGAGGAGAGGAGAGGAGAGGAGAGGAGGAGAGGAGAGGAGGAGAGAGGACTAGAGGAGAGGAGAGGAGGAGAGGAGGAGATGAGAGGAGAGGAGGAGAGGAGAGAGGAGAGGGGATGAGGGGAGAGGAGAGAAGAGGAGAGGAGAGGAGAGGAGGAGAGGAGAGGAGAGGAGGAGATGAGAGGAGAGAGGAGAGGGGATGAGGGGAGAGGAGATGAGAGGAGAGGAGAGGAGTGGAGGAGCGAGTGCCGGATAAACAAACAAGATGATCACTTACAGTAGACGTGGCACAGCAGTGACAAACAAGCCCCCTCACACTCTGAAGTACACACACCACACACACACACACACACACACACACACACACACACACACACACACACACACACACACACACACACAGGCTCACCCCACACTCTGAAGTACACACACCACACAAACACACACAGGCTCACCTCGCACTCTGAAGTACACACACCACACAAACACACACAGGCTCACTTCACACTCTGAAGTACACACACCACACAAACACACACAGGCTCACTTCACACTTTGAAGTACACACACCACACACACACGCACACACACAGGCTCAGCGTGATCAGGGTCATTAACGCGGGCCGGTCTTGTTAATTAGAGCTGTGTTTGTTAGGGGTGTGTTGTACCTGCTCAGCGCTTTGCTAATGAGCTAACTCAATCAACCACCTGCTGGGACGAAGCTTTTAATAGACTCGACGAGCTCGAAGACGACGAGGAATAGACACTGACGGAAGGAAAACTAGCACTGCCGCCGTCCAAACAACACGCTTCGAGATCAGCACTTCTCAAGCAAGGGCTGTGAGCCAGAAGTGGAAGTCATGGAAGCGTTCTGACAGCATCACAGACCAGGCCCAAAGTGTTCTGACAGCATCACAGACCAGGCCCAAAGTGTTCTGACAGCATCACAGACCAGCAGGCCCAAAGTGTTCTGACAGCATCACAGGACCAGGCCCAAAGTGTTCTGACAGCATCACAGACCAGGCCCAAAGTGTTCTGACAGCATCACAGACCAGCAGGCCCAAAGTGTTCTGACAGCATCACAGACCAGCAGGCCCAAAGTGTTCTGACAGCATCACAGACCAGCAGGCCCAAAGTGTTCTGACAGCATCACAGACCAGCAGGCCCAAAGTGTTCTGACAGCATCACAGACCAGGCCCAAAGTGTTCTGACAGCATCACAGACCAGCAGGCCCAAAGTGTTCTGACAGCATCACAGACCAGCAGGCCCAAAGTGTTCTGACAGCATCACAGACCAGGCCCAAAGTGTTCTGACAGCATCACAGACCAGCAGGTCCAAAGTGTTCTGACAGCATCACAGACCAGCAGGTCCAAAGTGTTCTGACAGCATCACAGACCAGCAGGTCCAAAGTGTTCTGACAGGACCACAGGACCAGGCCCAAAGTGTTCTGACAGCATCACAGACCAGCAGGCCCAAAGTGTTCTGACAGCATCACAGACCAGCAGGCCCAAAGTGTTCTGACAGCATCACAGACCAGGCCCAAAGTGTTCTGACAGCATCACAGACCAGGCCCAAAGTGTTCTGACAGCATCACAGACCAGCAGGTCCAAAGTGTTCTGACAGGACCACAGGACCAGGCTCAAAGTGTTCTGACAGCATCACAGGACCAGGCCCAAAGTGTTCTGACAGCATCACAGACCAGGCCCAAAGTGTTCTGACAGCATCACAGACCAGCAGGTCCAAAGTGTTCTGACAGGACCACAGGACCAGGCTCAAAGTGTTCTGACAGCATCACAGACCAGGTCCAAAGTGTTCTGACAGGACCACAGGACCAGGCTCAAAGTGTTCTGACAGCATCACAGACCAGGCCCAAAGTGTTCTGACAGCATCACAGACCAGGCCCAAAGTGTTCTGACAGCATCACAGACCAGGCCCAAAGTGTTCTGACAGAATCACAGACCAGGCCCAAAGTGTTCTGACAGGATCACAGGACCAGCAGGTCCAAAGTGTTCTGACAGCATCACAGGACCAGCTGGCCCAAAGTGTTCTGACAGGATCACAGGACCAGCAGGTCCAAAGTGTTCTGACAGCATCACAGGACCAGCTGGCCCAAAGTGTTCTGACAGGATCACAGGACCAGGCTCAAAGTGTTCTGACAGCATCACAGGACCAGGTCCAAAGTGTTCTGACAGCATCACAGGACCAGGTCCAAAGTGTTCTGACAGCATCACAGGACCAGCTGGCCCAAAGTGTTCTGACAGGATCACAGGACCAGGCTCAAAGTGTTCTGACAGGATCACAGGACCAGGTCCAAAGTGTTCTGACAGGATCACAGGACCAGGCTCAAAGTGTTCTGACAGCATCACAGGACCAGGCTCAAAGTGTTCTGACAGCATCACAGGACCAGGCTCAAAGTGTTCTGACAGGATCACAGACCAGGCTCAAAGTGTTCTGACAGGATCACAGGACCAGCAGGTCCAAAGTGTTCTGACAGCATCACAGGACCAGGCTCAAAGTGTTCTGACAGGATCACAGGACCAGCAGGTCCAAAGTGTTCTGACAGCATCACAGGACCAGCTGGCCCAAAGTGTTCTGACAGGATCACAGGACCAGGCTCAAAGTGTTCTGACAGCATCACAGGACCAGGCTCAAAGTGTTCTGACAGCATCACAGGACCAGGTCCAAAGTGTTCTGACAGCATCACAGGACCAGGTCCAAAGTGTTCTGACAGCATCACAGGACCAGGTCCAAAGTGTTTTGACAGCATCACAGGACCAGGCTCAAAGTGTTCTGACAGGATCACAGGACCAGGTCCAAAGTGTTCTGACAGCATCACAGGACCAGGCTCAAAGTGTTCTGACAGGAACACAGACCAGGCTCAAAGTGTTCTGACAGGATCACAGGACCAGGTCCAAAGTGTTCTGACAGGAACACAGACCAGGCTCAAAGTGTTCTGACAGCATCACAGGACCAGGCTCAAAGTGTTCTGACAGGATCACAGGACCAGGCTCAAAGTGTTCTGACAGGATCACAGGACCAGCAGGTCCAAAGTGTTCTGACAGGATCACAGGACCAGCAGGTCCAAAGTGTTCTGACAGGATCACAGACCAGGCTCAAAGTGTTCTGACAGGATCACAGGACCAGCAGGTCCAAAGTGTTCTCACAGCATCACAGGCCCAAAGGAAAAAGAAGGTCCTGGAGGGGTTTCATCATTAATAGGCACCAGCATCCAACCCTGTTATTTGTTGTGTCTTTTCACTAATAGGATCCCTGAGGTCATTGGAAAGTTGTAAACACCCTTGTTAGGTTTTCATGTTAGGGAGCTGTTTTGGGGCCTTTACATTATTTTATTTTTATTTTTGACATACTTTCGTCAAAGCTACATGATTTTTTAATGCTATTTATTTATTTATTTGTTGATTGATTGATGATTGATTGATTGATTGATTGATTGATTTGAGGTAAATGGCCTAAATGGTAAATGGTAAATGGCCTGCATTGATATAGTGCTTTTATCCAAAGCGCTTTACAATCAGTAGGTACATTCACCCATTCACACATCGATGGCAGCAGGCTACCACACGCAGGGTGCTGGCACACCATCAGGAGCAATTTGGGGTTCAGTGTCTTGCCCAAGGACACTTCGACATGCAGACTGGAGGAGGCGGGAAGCAAACCACCGACCTCTTTTATCCAAAGCGATTAGTGAACGACCCGCTCTACCTCCTGAGCTGCAGCCGCCATTGAGGGACAATGCACATTAATGAACATTACTGTAAACATATTTTACATATTTTACTGTAAAATTTTACTGTAAACAATTAGCCTGACGGCTAATTTTCAACTGCTGTCCCTGCACAGGCGTGCGCGCACACACCCAACAACCCTAACATACGTACACGTCTTTTGGTGGTGGGAGGAAACCAGAGCACCCGGAGGAAACCCCCACGAACATGGGGGAGAACATGCAAACTCCACACAGAAAGGACCTGGGACGGACCAGGGTTCAAACCTGGGACCTTCTTGCTGTGAGGCAACAGCCACAGTTACAAACCCAGACATCCAAGTCCTATTTCTACATAGGTGCTCAAAATTGCTTTACGAGGGATAGTTGCATCCAGTTCTGGGTTGCAACTTGATGAATGCAGTCCATGGATGTATTAAAAGAACTGGATAGGGGACGAGCCACGCCCACCCATGCATTCGGACGGAGGCTGCTCACTGGCGCATGAAGCCATCATGGGGGCTTTTTTCTTCCTGGTTTTACTTCCTGACCATGCGGCCCAAGGCGAAGTGCGCATGTGTGCCATGACGTATTCCATGACGTCTCCCACCCCTCCCACCCATGGTTGTAGATGTAGATGAAGAAAATACACCCGTATACGGCTCTTAGTGGCTTCTGAAGAAAAAATGCCCCATAAACAATTTTTTTTTTTTTTTTGTCACTTTGAGTGACACCCGGAAAAAATTCCCCTGGGTTTAACAGCTGCCGGGGTCCCCATGCAAGTGGATGGGAATTTTCCTTTCTGGGCTGCATGGCGTCACGTGACTTGCAATACAGAGCTTCGCCACCATGTTCAAATGGCTTCACAGCCCAGCGCTATTCCTGGGGGCTTGATGCAGTCACATTTGAATCTCCATGTGGAGGCCCACCGCTGTGCAAGTGTGCTAAGAGCATTCCTAAACCACAACATCCTTTCAACCCAATTAAAGTCTCTTTTCATGGAACACTTGGTGTAAGAGGCTTTAGTTACAAAGCCTGATGTTTTTACTGTAGCTGTGCATTTACAGTGCGCTGCAGTATACGAGTGGCTTCAGGCCAAGTGTAAGCACAACTACTGCCCATTGGTCCGTTTCATGTTGTACTCTTTCTACTCATTACATCAATGTCATTCCAGCAGTCTCACTTTAGCCCTACACACACACACCCCAGACCAAGAGGTCTGATTGGACAATGGACTCCTCCCTGTGCTGTGATTGGTTGACTGCTGGGTGAGGAAAAGGTCATGTATCTCAGCAGGAATTGTGTCCATATTGAAGTGCAAGAGTGCTCTTAAAGCTGTGGTCAAGTGTATGAGTGGCCTGTTCGTACACTTATGCCCCATTCACTCCCCTGTCTGTCACAGCTGTGTTTGAGTTTGTATTTGTGTGTGTGTGTGTGTGTGTGTGTGTGTGTGTGTGTGTGTTTGTGTGCTTTAAATACAAGCACGTAAGCAAGCACTGTGTTTCTGAGGCACTTGCCATGTGCATTGAAGTGTATGTTTCTAGGTTGATGTGTTTGTTGTGTGCATTTGTTGTGTGTGTGTGTGTGTGTGTTTCTACATTAGGTGGATGTGTGTTTGTTGTGTGTGTGTTTCTACATTAGGTTGATGTGTGTTTGTTGTGTGTGTGTGTGTGTGTTCCAGCTGTGCATGAACATGACCAACGAGCGTGTGAGGCAGCACGTCTCTGAGGTGCTGTTCCAGCAGGAGCAGGCCGAGAGTCTGCAGGAGGGCGTCGCCATGGAGACGCTGCGGTGCCCCAGCAACCAGCCGGCTGTACTGGACTTCTTCCTGCAGGTACAGTGCTGCTTCAGACCGCTCCACTCCGGTCTGCTCACACATCATACACAGAAATCACAGCACTGTGTCCACACACCATTTCAGATTCACATTCACTTTTATTGCCACAGTAAGTAATCAGATTACATACAAGGAATTGGACTTAGTGTAAGTATGTTAGTATGCAGCGTAGCGCTCACATAGTTACAAATCAGAAACAATACAGAAAAACAATCACAAAAACTAATTTTGTCCGGGGTGCATTTTTGTTGTAATTATATTTTGGAAGCTACAGCACATCATTTGGGCAGCAGGGTTGCATATAAGGAGTAATAGTTGGGCCCAGGTTAGGCCCTGGTTAGGCCCAGGCCCTCGTCAGGGCCCAGGTTAGGCCCTGGTCAGGGCCCAGGTTAGGCCCTGGTTAGGCCCAGGCCCTCGTCAGGGCCCAGGTTAGGCCCTGGTTAGGCCCAGGCCCTGGTCAGGGCCCAGGTTAGGCCCTGGTTAGGCTCAGGCCCTGGTCAGGGCCCAGGTTAGGCCCTGGTTAGGCCCAAGCCCTGGTCAGGGCCCAGGTTAGGCCCTGTGACAGCATGCATCAGCCTTGCTAAAACGCCCTTGAGCGAGACACTAACCCTTGTACTCTAGCCTGCCTGTGGAGTGGGCAAACTAAAAGAGCATTTCTCTTTTAGTTTGTGGCTATCACAAAACAATAGTTCGCTGCTATTTATTTTCAAGGAGGACACGACTGCCACATCATGCCACGTGAGTGTGTGTGTGTCTGACCCCCCAGAAGCCTCAGGGCCTGCTGTGTGTGTGTGTGTCTCACCCCTCAGAAGCCTCAGGGCCTGCTGTGTGTGTGTGTCTGTCTCACCCCTCAGAAGCCTCAGGGCCTGCTGTGTGTGTGTCTGTCTCACCCCTCAGAAGCCTCAGGGCCTGCTGTGTGTGTGTCTGTCTCACCCCTCAGAAGCCTCAGGGCCTGCTGTGTGTGGTCGATGAGGAGAGCCAGAGCCTGCGGCCGGCAGAGCAGACCCTGTACAAGAGGCTGTCGGCCCAGCTGGACTCCGCCCCGACCCGCGGCCTCTCTCTCACCACCAAGGACGGCAACGGAAACCCCCCGCCCAAAGACCAGGGCCCCGCCTTCACCGTCAGACACTATGCAGGACAGGTCTGTCTATTTATTTCTTCTATTTATTTATTATTATTTTTTAGTTTATTTGTAAGGGACAAGGACAGAGAAACATTGACAATTGCAGAAGCAATGTCCGATAACTGTACACGACGTGTATATAGCCGAAGCTCATTTCCAACAGCAGTCCCTTGAACTATGTGAGGATGCTGTTCATCGACTACAGTTCAGCATTCAATACCATAGTCCCCCTCAACCTGGTGGCTAAGATGACGGCACTAGGGTTCAACACCCAATTATGTAATTGGGTGCTGGACTTCCTCACCGGTTGCCCCCAGGTTGTGCGGGTGGGCGGCGGCGTCACCTCCAGTTCACTGACCCTCAACACAGGCGCCCCCCAGGGGAGAGTCCTGAGCCCGCTGCTCTATAACATTTACACACATGACTGTGTGGCCTCTGACAGTTCAACCGCCGTCCTTAAGTTTGCTGACGACACCGTAGTGCTAGGTCTGATCTCCGATAACAACGAGGAGGCTTACCTGAACCAGGTATCAGACCTGGCACTATGGTGTCAGTCCAATAACCTGTCCCTGAACATCAGCAAAACAAAAGAGATGGTGGTGGACTTCAGAAGGAAGAAGGGCAGCGGGTACACCCCACTGACCATCGGTGGGGAGCCTGTGGAGAGGGTCAGCAGTTTTAAATACCTAGGCATGTACCTCAGTGAGGACCTCACTTGGAGTCTGCACTCTGAGCATATGCTCAAGAAGTCCAGACAACGCCTATACTTCAGCAGCAACCATCCATGACAGCACACAGACAAACATGCAAACAGACAAATATAACAAGGCACAACAAG
>NW_028150438.1:5000-18795 GCF_964638095.1 Poromitra crassiceps | reverse complement strand
GCAATGTTACGGAGGTGGTAGAAGGAGGATTTGACAATTTGACGGATGTGGGGTTCAAGGGAAAGGGTGGGGTCGATGATGACACCAAGATTGCGTGCCTGGGAGGAAGGGGAAACAGTGGTGTTGTCGATGGTGAGGGTGGGATTGTTGGTTTTGGAGAGAGTGGACTTGGAGCCGATGAGGAGAAGTTCTGTTTTATTACTGTTGAGTTGTAGAAAGTTTTCTTGCATCCAGGATTTAATGGCAGACAGGCAGGAGTTGATGTGGGAGAGGGGTGGGTTGTGGGGGGAGGTGGTGCTGAGGTAGATCTGAGTGTCGTCGGCATAACAGTGAAAGTCCAGGTTGAAGTGACGGAGGATCTGACCGAGGGGGAGGATGTAAGTGATGAACAGAAATGGACCGAGTACAGAACCTTGGGGGACACCGTGTGAAACTATAGAGGGAGCAGAGGAGTGGTTGTGTAGGGAAATGAACTGAGAACGGTTGGAGAGGTAGGAGTGAATCCACCTGAGTGCAGTACCTTCGATACCGAGATCTTCCAATCTGGAGAGCAGGATGTTATGGTTCACGGTATCGAAGGCTGCACTCAGGTCGAGGAGGATGAGGATGGTGAGGGATCCGGAGTCGGCAGAGGTGAGGAGGTCGTTGAAGACTTTAAGGAGTGCAGTTATGAGCCGGAGAAGATAGGTTGTTTTGAGCAAAAACAGGCGTTTCAAATTAGAAGCTGAGATATTCAGCCTTTTGTGAAATGAAGCATTTCAAGCACATTCACTGAGTCTGAAGCTAATATTTTCTGATGTAGTGACGTGGTGTAGTTGTGTGGTGCCCTGCGTGCCCCACCCCCCTCTCCCCCTCTCAGCTGCAAACTCCTCCCCACACTAACACACAGCCTCACGCACCCAGCGTCTATTTTCGGAGTGCTCCGTTTTTGTGCGCCGGCTCCCAGCGCGACACGGAAAAGCCAAACCGGACTGCTGAGAATGGTTTGGCCCTTCGGCGTCGGGTGCTGCTTTTCTGGCGGCTAATTGTGTGGAGAAACTATACAGCAGAGACAGAGAGGCTCAGTTGTGGGCGCGGATTGACTGCTGTTCGCAGCCAACGTCAGCTCCAGCCAGAGCCATCTATATGGCTCTGGCTGCAGCATGAGCGGTTTCTCTTTCATCATGGGGCTTTTTCCTGCTGTTTTCCTGACCTTTCTCTAATCTGGAGAGCACTGTCGCCACCTAATGGGTCTGTAAAATAGGTTATACACCTTCAATAGCTACAATATTTGTACAGGAGATGCAGGAGGCTTTGATCCACGTCCCACCGTCAAAAAACGCATTTGACGTCGATCGACGTCATTGGCACTCTACGTCACTATTTACTTTGACGTCGATCGACGTCATTGGCACTCAATGAGTTAATGAGATATGCTATGCTAATTAGCTCACATAATCTGCCATAATGATTTGCTTTGTCAAAGAGGAAATTAGTTGTCTAGCTTCCTCTATCTTCTTTACCACGTGCGCCAGCACGCTGGTCAACGCACCGCATTTTCACCGTCAGTCATTCACTCATTCACTCAGTCAGTCAGTCATAATGTCACAGAAAGGGAATGAACACATCTGTTTCAGCAGCCTAAATCAAAAACTGTCCAAATTCTGGGTTCAGGTACGGACACTTCACCCACAGAACGTGAAATACAAATTGTCTGCAAGAGAAAATGACTCACCAGTGTTAGATATTTTGCCTTTCTTGTCTCTTTAGTTTCCTTTGGTGTAAAGCATCACAGACCTTTGGTGTAAAGCATCACAGACCGGCCGGGTTGGTAAACATGAGCATGTTGTGAGCAATTTGCAGACATTATGTCACATGATTCATGGGTATTGAAGCTCAAACCGTTTTCAAACTTTCTTCTTGCTGGCTTTTGGACATAGGGAGTTGGCTGGGGCAGCTTTAAAAACAAAACGCAAGAACAGAAACCTCAACGTTTTTTTTTTTCTGAATTCACGTGGATTGGTGCGACTCCCTCTCCAGTACTTGTTAACACAGGTAAATGATCTGAGAGGTGGATGTCATATCACTCCTTTCTCTATATTCATTTCTCACTTGGTTCCCTTTTTTTCCTCCCTGTGTCTGCAGTTGGGTTTCCATCCAAAGTTATTACAAATTCTAATAGAATTTTCAGAAAGAAAATGCAAAATAATGCGCGTTTCCATCTGCTGCTATTATGCGATTTATAGAGCTGTCAATCACCTCGTGTTTGAGGCTATCTGAGCTGCTGATCAGCTGCTAGACCCCATACGTGCCGTCTTGGCAACGACCAGCCCTATTAAACACATCTAACGTTATTCATTTAAAGTTTCTTGATGATCTACAAGTAGACAAAGGTACCATAAAATTACATTTCTGCATTAGGCTACCAGGTGCCACTCAACTCGGCGAGCATAACGTTATAATCCACGGAGCATAGGCTATAGTAGGCCTACAGTAGTGAATACAATTTCATTCAATTCTAGAAGTGAGGCGCCTTACAGTTAATATCCCAGTCTTCTTGTGTGTAGCCCTATTGTGTAGGCTCCACGGCATGTCATGTTTTGCAGTGATCAAGGCAAACTGTGTGGTTTTTGAATGGAGAGACAACGGAATATCGATTAATCTGATTCCACTGCACGTATCGCATTTTGCTTTTATCGATACACCCGACTTTTCCACCTCCCTCAAGAGTGAAAACTTTCTTGCGATATTTGGAGGTTTTTGCCAATTTTGCAGCGTTTCTACTCAGTTCTTTTATTCACTAATTGAAATTTTGCATAAAAACAGGTGGATGGAAACCCGACTAGTGTCTCTCTGTTTACTCCATCTCTCATTTGTATGTCTCTCCCTGGTCATATTGCCAGACATGTCATGTACAGTATGTACTTACTTACCCAGGCCAGTGTGCTCACCCTAGCTACTGCTGAACTTTTGAACCCGCAATCAAATCAAAGCCATTACTCCTCATGATATAATGCTGAGAGGGAAGAGGGGAACGCAGCTAGAAAGAGAAATGGAGGGATTAGACGTTGCACCTGGTGAAGCATATGGGTACTGAGAAATATGGACAGCAGACAGCAGATTTGGACCGTTCCCAGAATATAATAATTTTTGCCTGTGCCTCAAAAATGTCATGCACGTTGATAAAATGCAGATAAACGTTTGAAATGAGGCCGACACCTGCAAAAGATCTCAGTAGGGAGAATTACTGCATTTCTGCTGGAAATTAATTCACCCCCGACTGTGGCACAAGTACAGCTGTGTCGTCCCACTAAGGTACCTTTTCCTCCAAGTAATCAGTGGAATTAATAACAAACTGTACTAATTAGTGGAGCCACGCTGATGCTGTCTGCCAAATGGAAAGGTGACACGGGACGAATGGGGATGCAGCTGAAAACGCTTTGTCACACTGGGTAGCAACTGAGACAAATGGAGGTTCTGGCTGCGGAGAGCGTGGCAGGACTACAGGGACCATGATGCATTGAGGCAGAAGGAGGAAGTGATGGTGTGATTTATGTGTTTTGTTGGAGGACGTTCAGGGGCATGCTGGGGAGTGTGCCTGGAGCTTGTTAGTCATGCAGCGCCTGCCTTTGGGGTGTGTGGAGAGGTACACACACACACACACACACACACACACATATGCGTGCGCACACATTGTACTGGGCCAAACCTGTTAACGGAGTGTGCTTTTGTCCTCACACCAACAGACAGTCTCTCACCCGTGCAGCTGGAAATTAAATGTCACACATGCGCTTTTAACACATTCACTGCCAGACGTTTTTTTTTTACTGTAGTTAGCTTCTGCCAGAGGTTTTTTTTGAGGATTCTGGCTCATCTTTCAAGACCCGAGGATTCTTTTCTGCTAAGATTTTGTGAACACACAATATCTCAAAAGAACTAATAGAATGTGTGCTTTCTCTGTCTAAAAGAGTTAGTTTGTAGAGTTAGTAGTTATGTAAGCATTAGCAGTTGAATACAGCATGGTTTCAGCGTCAGAAAAATTATTCAGAGATAAACGGCTTTTTGTGAAATTCGATAGAACAGTCACTTTAACCATTAATTTTTGGCATCAGTAAGACGTCAGACATCTAAACAATAGTTTTGAACAGTAATTTCCTCCATAACAGCAGGAAACCCCCCTCTGCTTCCAACTCCTCCCTCCGTGGGCGTTCTTCTTGGCTGCAGCGGCCGTCACAAGCTTGTCACCAGTCTCACTGCTTTGCTGCTGCTGCTGCCTGTCTGCGCGGCCGCTGTTTGAGGAAGTCTGGATGGACTCGCTCGCTTCTTGGAGTTTTGGTTGAGAGAAGCTTTTGCGATTCTGGTCATATTTATGCTGCGTGTTTCAAAGTGTGTTCCACCTGTAATCTATTATGCAAATTTGCAATCCCGCATCGCCAGCAATCAGCGCGAAAACGAAAGCGTTTTCCCCCATCCATTTTCATGAGAATGGCTGCTTTTTGCTTGCCTTCCTCTAGTCAGGAGAGCACTGTCGCCACTTAGTGGGTCGGTGGAATGGGTTGTAAACGTTCGGTGGCTCCAATAATTATATAAGAGATGTAAAAGGGTTAGATGCACATCCCACGGTCAAATTTTTTTTTTTCATTTTTTTGACGTATTAATACGTCATTGGCAGTCAACCGTTGGATTATTTTTGACGTATTAATACGTCATTGGCAGTGAACGTGTTAATCACAGTTCACCAAATTTCCATCACTTTTTTACCCCATAATCCAATAATGCTCACTCTCTCGCTCTCTCTCTCTATTTTTCTGCCTCTGTCTGTCTGTCTATTAGGGCTGGGCAATTTATCAATATATTGACTAGAAATGGCAGATTTGTGTTGCGTGTTGTGTTATGTTGGAGACTGGAGAGGATGTGCCATGGGCAAACTTTTTTTGGGATGGACCAAACTCATGCCAACTCATGTGTTTAGCTTTGCACACTCAACCGGAGTTTGTTTGGCTCGAGCCGATTTCTTGTAATCAGTGATCTCACTGTCTATGTGAGCAATTGTGATGTCACCCGCAATGTCATCAGTGATGTCACTCAAGCCATAGAGAGCCAAAGTGGAACGTCACTTCCAAAACCAAAACATTTAAAAAAATGCAGGTTTAAAGAAAATGCACTATCCCGTTAAGAAAAAGTGCTTTTAGCCAATTTGCGTTTTCAATTAAAGCTGCTCGTGAGTGGAACTTAATTCCAAAACACATTAGAGATTTGAAAACATACATACATACATTAACTTAAAGAAGTGGATAACCAATAGTCAGCTCTGTCAACATTAAAGTACTTAATTATTATGGAGCAAAAGGCAGGCTTCAGGCACTCGTACGTGGAGCAAGGAAAACTAGTTAATTTAAAGTTAAAAAGCCTTTATTATTGCATGGCTTTACATGTAGAACAATTAACAATTAAAAAAACGACCGTTTTCGACCGACAAGGTCTTCATCAGGGTTACAATGAGGAACGCACCGCTTTGAATGAACTGAGCTCGAACAAGGACATCATCATAAAACCAGCAGACAAGGGGGGAGCAGTGGTGGTTATGGACTACAACAAATACATCAATGAAGCCCACCGTCAACTGAACAATCCTAACTATTACCAAGAACTTCCAACTAACCCTCTATCCAAGATGAAATGTGACCTCACAGCCTTGCTGAACAGAGCCAAAGATGCAGGTTGGATCACCGAAAGTGAGTATGGCTTTCTTAAATGTGAACATCCCAGAATGGCAGCATTTTACATGTTACCAAAAACCCATAAGACAATCCTCCTGGCCGACCCATCTGTTCAGCCAATGGAACACTGACTGAACCAGCATCTCAATAAATAGACTATTTTGTGAAACCATTCGTACATGAACTTCCATCCTATGTACAGGACACCACACATGTTTTGAATAAATTGTCTGAAATGGAAGCTGTTGAAGATACCTATCTAGTAACTCTTGATGTAGAATCCCTATATACTAATATAGTGCATTCTGAGGGCATACGTGCTAGTACACACTACCTATCTCGCAGGGAGGAAACAATGCCCCCTAGTGTTTTCCTTTTGGAACTGATGGAATGGGTCCTCAATAAGAATGTGTTCTTATTTAGAGACAAGTGTTCAAACAATGCAAGGGCACCTGCATGGGAGCGAGTTTTGCTCCTGAATATGCGTGTTTGTTCTTGGGCCTCTGGGAGGAAGAATTCATATATAACCCCCAGAAAAATGCTTTCTTTGATAGGATCAAATTCTATTGTCGATATATTGATGATATTTTTTTACTTTTCTCAGGTAGTGAGACTGAGCTACAATCCTTTCATGAATATCTAAACTCAACTAATGAAAACATAAGACTAAGCATGGAATATTCTTGGATCTTACTGTTTATAAAGGTGATGACAAATACCTGCATACCACTTTATTCAGAAAACAAACTGATCGAAATTCTCTTCCTCCAACTTATTCTTTGTAACACGTTACAGCACAAAATCCCAACAAATTAAACGTATCATTATGTATGGGCTATGTTAAAAACTGACCCTAATTTAAGAACAGTTTTCCTTCAACCACCAGTCATAGCCTACAAACGAGCCCCTACTATAAAGGACACACTGGTACGCAGCTATCTCCCAGCACCCAAGGAAGACATGTGGCTTAAAATACCCTCTGGTACATTCAAGTGTCACACATGCAATCACTGTTCGAATGTGACTCAGACAAAAACCTTCACTGACCTGAGAACTGGGAGAATATATAATCAGAGGGACTTCATTAATGGCAACACTACCCATATTGTTTACCGTCTCACCTGTCCATGTAACTGTTTCTATGTAGGACGCACAAAAAGACGTCTCAAGGATAGACTGTCAGAACATAAATATGCAATCCGAAAACAGAATGAAGACTATCCCATGGCCAAACATTTCAAAGAGGCACATAACAGCAATGATTCTTTAGTCAAGATGGAGGGCCTAGAATCAGTGAAGGAGACCATCAGAGGAGGAGACCGCTTACAGAGACTCCTTCAAAGGGAAACTTTTTGGATTTTTAAATTAGATGCAATGACACACCCGGGTCTTAACACTTTGAGTGCCACGGCCCTTGGGCAAAAGGTTGCTTGCTGTGCCACATAGGCCGCAATGCATTTTAAAACAGTCATATAATTTCTTTAATAATTACTATGTAAACACTGAACACGCACAAATAACGATGAGACTCTCTTCTATCACCTGCAAAAAAAAGTTTATTGATCCCATTTTCCGTTCTTTAGTTATGAGCCGGAGAAGATAGCTTGATTGAACCAAAAACAGCCCTTTTTTTCTACGAGCTGAGATAATGAGCCTTTTGTGAAATTAAACATTTCAAGCACATCACTGACTCTGAAGCTAATTTTCTGATGTCTGGGTCTGTCTGGGTGAAGTGTATGCTGCTCTGCGTGCTCTGCGTGCTCTGCGTGCCCCCCCCCCCCTCAACTGCACACGCCTCCTCCTGGGTGTGTCTGTTGGCTCTCTGCTGAGTTTGCTGTGCACACACAGCGCGACATCCAGCTTTTTGGTTCCGCGTGTGTTTGTCACGGGCTCCCATGCTTCGAGTTGAGAATAATAAGGCTGATTATGCGAATGTGCTGTCGCAGCCGACACGGAGGTGCTCAGTTGTGACAGCGGATGCAGCTGCTGCGGGCACAGCTGGCGTTTGGCTTCATGCATGTCGATGCATACGGACGGATGCGATGCGATTTCCTTTTTCCCCAGCGACTTCTTCTGTGTGTTTGGCTCCACTTTCTCTTATCAGGAGAGTGCTGTCGCCACCTAATGGGTTTGTAAAATAGGTTATAGACCTCCAATAGCTACAATATTGTAAGAGGCGATGTAAGAAGCTTAGATCGACACCCCCCCGTCAAAAAAACAATTTGGAGTTACTGACGCCATTTGGCGTCGCTGGCAGCCTACGGTAAATTTCTAATGACGCCATATGGCGTCGCTGGCACTCAATGTGTTAATGAAGAGATTGATTATAGGCCTTTTCTATAAGGAGCGCTTTGTAAATCATGTTTTGCTAGATGCATTTTTTTCTGATGTTTGATTTAATTGTTAATTGTTATTATTTCTATGAATGTACCATTACTGCATGTATGTATTTTCTTCTGCACATTCATTGTTTTCTTGATGTAGGGAACTGATGGATGCCTTGAGGAGGTGTGTCTTCCAGTGCATCCAGTGTGATTCAACACACCTGAACTCCCTCACCAATTAGGTTTGGGTGACACCAAGCACATTATTTCTATCCAGCCCGTCTGTCCTCATTGTAACCCTGATGAAGACCTTGTCGGTCGAAACCGGTCGGTTTTTTAATTGTTAATTGTTCTACATGTAAAGCCATGCAATAATAAAGGCTTTTTAACTTTAAATGAACTAGTTTCCCTTGCCCCACGTACGAGTGCCTGAAGCCTGCCTTTTGCTCCAATATGATGAACCCTTTCTTCAAGAGCACCTACGTTTATTTTCCTTGAGACACCAGAACAATCCTCAGAGCACACCACCACCTCTGTTCACAATTTACTTAATTATTATGCTGTCATGTCTGCTCTTCTGTGCCTGTCTGTGCTCATTGTGCTGCGTTTGTCATGTGGTCTGATAGTGCCATTTGTCTTGTTAGGCTGACATGTCTTGCCTGTTTGTTGCAATGTTGTCTTCCTGCTATGTCTACTAACATCTGTGCTATTTGTGATTTGTCTGTCATGTGATAGATTGCTAATTGTTTAGCTAGGCTAAATCCTTTTGTTGCTTGTTGCTGACTGCTGTCTCGTTTAACTGCAATACTGTCCTCATTTTATGTCAATTAACCTTTTTTATAATAGCTCTTATGCTATATTCCTAGACTGTTCTTTTTATACTGCATGTTTTGATGTTTCTCTCTATAGCTTTACCATTTTTTTATTTTTTCAGGGTGACCTCTTAACACATTCACTGCCAGCCGTTTTTTTTTTTTACTGTAGGTAGCTTCTGCCAAGCCGTTTTTTGAGGATTCTGGCTCATTTTACAAGAGCCGAGGATAATTTTCTGCTTGGACTTTGTGAACACGAAGTTCACAAAAGTACTAATAGAATGTGTGCTTTCTCTGTCTAAAAGAGTTAGTTTGTAGAGTTAGTAGTTATGTAGATATTAGCCGTTGAGTACAGCATGGTTTCAGCGTCTGAGACAGGAAGCTGAGATAATCGCAGTTTTGTGAAATTCAATCAAACAGGCAGAACAGTCACTTTTTTTTTTTTTTTTTTTTTTTTTTTTTAATGTTTTTTTCCCGATTTTTTATCCCATTTTTATCCCCCGTTTAGTGCTCATTTGAATTACTCAATCCTGGTTGCTACTCCATCCTCTGCCGATCTGGGGAGAGCCGAGACTGATTCCATGCATCCTCCGAGACATGGGCAGTCAAGTCAGCCGCTTCTTTTCACCTGCCCGAGGAAGCTTCACCGGTAGGACATAGCACGTGGGAGGTTCACGCTATTCCAACCAGTTCCCCTCCCTCTGAACAGGCGCCCTTAACGATCAGAGGAGGAACCATATAAGCAACCAGGATGTTGCATGTTTTTGTGAAGGGGGTTCCTATATGAAGGAGAGCCCCGGGAGGCACGGGGAGAACATGCAAACTCCACACAGAAAGGCCATTTTGCCGACCCCCACCCGGGTGGTGGGCACTCGAGGACATGCGGACGGGCACGCATTCCTTCAGTGTTCACATCGGCCCAGGTGGGAATCGAACCCACGACCTTCGAGCTGTGAGGCGATAGTGCTTACCACTGCACCACCGTACCTCCTGAACAGTCACTTTAACCATTTATTTTTGGCATCAGTGAGAGATCAGACATCTGAACAATATAGTTCTGAACACCCTCTCCTTCAAACTCCTCCCTCCGTGGGCGTGTCTGGTGGCGTTTGTCACAAGCCAGTTTCTCCTGCCTGTCTGAGCAGTGAGCAGCCTCCCTCTCTGGCGGCCCCTCGTCGGCGAGTGTGGCGAGTGTGGACTGTGGATGGGACTCAATCGTTTCTTGGATTTTCGGTTGAGAGCTTTGATGAAGCTTTGTGCGATTCTAGGCTTTATGCTGCCCACCCAGTCTATTTTTGGAACCCCCCACCGTTGTGCGCCCGTGTGCAGCAGCGTGAAAGCGTTTTCGCCTACAGTATGAGAATGAGGCTCGTTCGTTTCTGGGTTTTCGGAAATGCGTGCGATTCTGGCCTTTCTGCGGGTGTTTCAAAGTGTGTTTCACCCATAATCTATTATGCAAATTTGCAATCCCCCACGCCAGCACCGCTCTCCGCTCTCGGTGTGCTGCTGCTGGCGCGGCCGCTCTCGGGCGAGTCTGGTGACTGATGACTGTAAAATCGCCAAGCCATTTCCTTGAGAATGGCTTCCTCCCGCGGCTGTTTTTGGTTGGCTTTCTCTCTGTCGGGAGAGCACTGTCGCCACTTAGTTGGTCGGTAAAATAGATTATACACATTCAATACTTCCAATATTTTTATAGGAGACGTGGGGGGCATTGATCCACGTAGCATATTTTTTTTTGACGAGTCAACTCGTCATTGGCAGTGAACGGTTGGATTGTGTTTGACGAGTCAACTCGTCATTGGCAGTGAACGTGTTAAGACCAGTCCAGGGACAGCAGATGTAAAATAGCCTTCTGGCTAACTGGTGCATTTACTGCTATGTTAATTAATGTGCATTAATGTGCATTGTCCCTGTTAAATAAACCTGAAATAAATAAATAAATACAATATTTTTTAGATGTTCTCTTTTAGTTTTGGTCTGAGTGAAATGTTCTATGGTCTCTCCCGATTCTAAATATAGCTGAACCGTTTGCTTTGACCAAGTAAAACTATTTTTTATAAGCATTTTACGAAATGTCTATGGGAAAATAAATTGCGTAAGAAAATCTCTGGTACAGTACTGAAGCAGGAAGTGACGTTCACTTTGCCTCTTTACATGTATTGTGATTCTTTTTCTTCTTCTGTGGTGTTTTACGGCAGTTGGCATCCTATATGTTGCATTACCGCCTCCCTTACCGCAACGGCTTCCCACCCGCAGACACGGCCAATTGTGTCTGCAGGAGTGTCTGACCAAGCCGGAAGTACCGCTGCCGGGAATTGAACCCGGGGCCCCGTTCCAATACCCATACTTCCATACTATTTAGTAGGCAAAAAAAGATTTAGTATGTCCCAATACATAGTATGTCAGATGCAGTATGCCAAGAGTACCAGGATGTTGTACTACATCAGCTCCTATTTCGGAGTATGCATCGATGCATGCTGCACCAGCCAATCTTCCCCACAATCCTTTGCGCAGCAGGAAGTTACGTCTTCTTCTTCTTCTTCTTCTAATGTTTTATGGCGGTTGGCAAACAACTTTTTGTGCACCTACTGGAGTTACGTCGCACTGACTGAGCTGCGTGTTCATGAATGAGATAATTAACTTTAAGAAAGCCTTGAAATAAAACCAAACAAGCATGGAGTGTGTACCAAAACATGCATATCTTGATTCCTGTTTAGAACTCTGACTTAATGTTTTTGCTTTATTTATTTTATTTTGTTTATTTGATTGTCTGTTCCAATTTTGTAAATGTTTAGTCTGAATTTTTTGTATAATGTACTGTTTGTTACTGCCAGACTTTGTTTATTGAATTAAAAAAATCAAATGTGGCGCTGCGGACGTCGGCGGAAGTGAGCAAGAGGTCGGAGTTCAGGAAGCTCACGTGACGACAGATGTAGTGTGTCCCAATAGTATGCATTTTGCATGCATGCTGCACACTACAATCCATACTTTGTGAGGGCAGCGGCAGTACATACTACAAGAAAGAAGTACAAGTATGGGTATTGGAACGGGGCCCGGGTCTCCGCGGTGGGATAGGCGACTGCTTTTACTTCTAAACTACCCAGACCAAGCAATTGTGATGTCATCAGTGATGTCACTCAAGCAATTATAATGTCATCAGTAGCTGTGTTTCCATTACCCAATTTCTATTGCGATATTTAGATTTTGCACATTTCTGAGGGTAATGGAAACACGACTAGTGATGTCACTCGAGCAATTGTGCGCGCTGTGCACAACCGCGCAGCGGAACCCGGTCTGCCTTATTAGTAGTAAGATAGTGATATGAGAGTAGATTTTATCGTAATATAGCTAGCGTGTTGTCTTTTCCTGGTTTTAAAGGCTGCATTAAGTAAAGTGATGAACTTACCAGACAGACTGCTGACTATTTACCCACCTGGTCATTATATCCCACATTACTGATGATTATTTATAAAAACAATCTCATTGTGTAAATATTTTGCAAGAGCACCAATATTGTCACAATACAGTATAGCAGGTTTTCTTTTAGTCTAAAACATTGTGATATTTGATTTTGTTCATATTGAGCCATCCCTATTCTCTTTGTATTTTTGGGGCCGGTTGTGCATGCACAGCCAGGACCCCTACATTCGACTCTGTCGCCGATTTGCATATTTGAGCACCGATTCAGGTTCTAAATGTCTTTCCACACTCCCAGCATGCATTTCGGCATAAGCAGAGGCACAGAAGCAGAGAAGACGCCATAAGCTCCGGAAAGTTTTTTACAATTTAAAGTTTTATTTCATCACTAAATTAATTTCTGATGACTTTTGATGCCTACAAGCAGGGTAGTAGGTTTCAATAAGTGCCACTTTACGAACATTTATGGCGAAAAATGGCAAAAAGTTCCAGAGCACAATTGGCTGCATCTACATCAGCTGTGTTGCTGCGCGCATAGCGTACTGACGGTCATCTGTCTATCTGTCTGCACGCGCGCACACACACACACACACACACACACACACACAGCGCCGCAGCAGGCAGAGGAGAGGTTTCTACACACCGCCGACGAGACTAATCTCTGCTCTGCCACTTCGAGTGCACAGCGCTTCTGTCTCCCTCCCACCATGTGCTGTGTTCGCTCTCTCTCTCTCTCTCTCTCTCTCTCTCTCTCTCTCTCCTCTCTCTCTCTCTCTAGTCCAGAGAGAGAGAGAGAGAGAGAGCTCTGTGTCACTTCCTGAAAGTCTTCGCTCTTAAATGTTTATATACTTGGCCAATACCTATCTATCATACAAACAAAGCAAGCTGCCAAACGGTAATGTCTTCATTTAATTAATGTAGAACGCAAAACATCGTTGTTTTCATGTGTGTAAGCTATGGATGCATGTTGTGTGATTGGAAACTGTGTGCACTGTGTACAGTTTGCATAGACTGAAGGTGCGTACTTGTGCGTACATAATGTATGTTTTCTAAAGGTGTACTAACTCACTGTAAAACATGGAATGTACAATTTGTCAGAAATAGATTAAAAAAGAATTAGGCCTAATTATTAAAATCTAAAGTAACCGTAGTTATTGTAGAACCTAAATGGTTTCATAATTGGGAAAATAGGTCCAGATAAATAATTCTGTTTTGGATTGCGGTGCGTGGGACCCTTACATCATGTCACAGCTTGCTTTTCAGTTTGAGTGTGGAAGAGGCTGTCTGACAGAAAGAAAAAGCAAAAATAATAATTGGGGAAAAAATAAAACGGAATTTAGAAATAAATCTAAAGGATCTCATTGCTGTGTTTTGTCTGTGTATAAATAGTTGGTGGTACAGGACATCGCCATGCAGTGCAGAAATGGAAATTTTACCATGCACCGGCCCTATGCCAGGTTTCGACCTGGCCTTGTTTCTCTCCATCCCTTCTCTCTCTCTCCCTCTATCTGTGTCTCTCTCTCTCCTGTGTGTGTGTGTGTGT
>NW_028150439.1:0-18813 GCF_964638095.1 Poromitra crassiceps | reverse complement strand
TTTCGATGCAGTGCCACTACCAAGGAAAAGATTGAACAAGCCCTGCAGGGTGAAATTAAAATGTGACACATGACTGAAAGGGGTCCTTTTCATTGGACTCCAGAGCTACAGCACATTAACGTGTGTTGACAGATGAATTGACTTTGGAGTTTTGCTACGTTATCCCGTTATTAAGCTCACAGCGTTTACCGATTTTCTTGTTGAACATGAAGTGGACATGAAATGACATCTGAATCTCAAAGCTTTGCTTATGTCACTCGAATGCGTTTTCTCCTTTTTCCCACATTATCATCTCAGGTTTTTTTTATGGCTTTTCACACCATATGGGAGTAGTGAGGAATGATCCAATGCTGAAGACACAAGTCAAATAAATGATATATGACTAGTGGCAAAGCAGATAAGTTATTATCAGTGCAGGGCTGCCACCATGGTTGTACCAAGAAATGTAGAAAATAATCAATAATATTTGACATTTTCAGACAGAGACACTGTTTTTGTATCTGCTTCTGGACACGTTTGTATGTGAGAGAGACAGAGAGAGAGAAGTGTTAGTATAAAATCAATTTTAACCTCTCCATTCATCTGTCCATGCACCCATCGATTGAGAAAGAGAGAGAGAGAGCTCCAAAGTGAAGAAGTGCAGGTTATTCGCACATGATTTAGCACTTATATTAAAACAGGAATATATTATTTCCCAAATTCAATTTGAGAAGAGGGTGTTGTCAGCATGTTGCCCATCATCTCCAGCAATATAGATGAGACACTTATGGATGTGAATGCCTTGTCTTATTTAATTCAAGTCTTATTCTATGGCACACACACACACAGACACACACGCATGCACACATACACACGCACACACACACACGCATGCACGCACACGCGCACACACACACACACACACACACACACACACACACACACACACACACACACACACACACACACATGCACATACATACACACACACACACACACTCAAAGACATGAAAGTTAGGGTTAATACTCCTGTCAGTGCCCCTGACCAAGGCACCGGCAAAAAGAACTGGAGTTTGTCCCCGGGCGCTGCACTGCGGCTGCCCACTGCTCCTAGTTCTAGGAAGGGGATGTAGGGGAGTAGAGGATGGGTCAAATGCAGAGGATGAATTTCCCATGGGGGTAAATAAAGGATAACTTAAAACTTAACTTAACACACACACACACACACACACACACACACACATACACACACACACACAAGAGCAAAAACATACTTTTGACTTGACGGCAGAAAGGCAACTCTTAACCTTAATCCTGGTTAACATTTGGGAAATAAGTTGCTCTGCAGCCTTTACTGTGGAGTGAAACGATTGCATAAAGTGTGAGAGAGAAAAGTTTCCTGTCTGACAGTCCAACACTTTAAATAACAGATAAATAATACCTACCCTATACTACGAAGCTATCTTAACAGATCCGCGATCTGTCACTTTGATCTGGTTTGACTGAACAGGATCAAAGCTATCTAGTTTAACGATACTACGACACTGGTTTTCTACTTGATAACTGAAGCTGGATTTATCTGGGATCTGCCTGTGCACGCGCACGTTTTTCACTCGTGCACAGGCGCGCGTCCACGCGAAAGAGGTGCGCTAGCCAATCAAATTATGAACAGCTGAGTTGATCCACGCCCACACCCATTTCCACACCCATTTCCTCGTTCAATGAAAGCGCAGTGTGATCAGAGTTTTTAGCGGATATTTAATGTAGCCTATGTCAGAATGAAAATCCGCGTTGGATATAGTCTGCTGAAGGACTGTCTAAAGCTGCCGCTTGTATTCACATCAGTCATTTGATTTACTTTGATCAGCGATTTCTGTCTCCTACAGCAGCTTTTTGCGAGTGTAAATGTAAATGTGTAATCTGTCTATAAATTTCCACAATCTGTAAGCCTATTTAGACCATAGATTTAGAAATGCATGCTCAATGTATAATGATCTCTATCACTCATTATGTGTGTGGTTGCACTGATCGAATAATTCATATATAAAATAATGATAGCCTAATATAAAAGAGAAAACTGCTGAACTGAATTGAGACGATGCGGGCATAGTTTTCATTGATAAAAACTAGCCTATTTTTGCTCATATATTGGCATACAGCCTACAGCAGTGGTTCTCAAATGGGGGTCCGCGGACCCCCAGGGGTCCGTGGCACTTTGCCAGGGGGTCCGCGAAAAGTTTTCAGGTTAAAATATATATATATATATATATATATATATATATATATATATATATATATATATATATATATATATATTTTTTTTTTTTAATTAAAAAATAAATTGCTACATGTTACTTATTCCTTCTCAAACTACTTCCTACATGGTGCTAGTCTATCAAAATATCTTGGCTGTCATTGATTGTGTTGCATAGTGGTTTTCTGTACTGTTGACAAATTGTGATATTGTAAGTCGCTTTGGACAAAACAAAAGCGTCTGCTAAATGACGTAATGTAAATGTAATGTAATTAAAAAAAAAAAAAAAATGCAAAATCTTCATAGTAACGAAAATAGTTTATGCTTTAAATCTAAAATGGTTCATGGATTACATTCTAATAACAAACCTATCAAATTAAAAGTCAAGCACGTTACCGTGGAAACAATTAAGCTTAGCCCAAAATCATAAATCAGAATGAGGGGGTCCCCGGTATATTTTCTATCTTGTAAGAGGTCCTTGGCTGAAAAACATTTGAGAACCTCTGGCCTACAGGACACAGTTCCAGCTGAAACATGCAAGAGTAGCCTGCATATTTAGTATTGGGGCTATCCCATATTTATCCCATATCTATATTCTATGTATAGGCTTTTCTGGCATGTAGGAGAATATCACCCTCACTCCATTTGAGGCTCCGTTTATGATATGCGCTGCTGTGATTAATAGTGATCATATTTCTCCACGCATCGTTGAGCCGTTAAGACATAAGGTGGTAAGTAGGCTTAATTTAATTATGTAGCCTACAGAGCCACAAATGTTTTTCTTGTTCTATTCTCAGTTGACTGCAATCTATTTTTCATATGGCGATCTTATATGAATGGTGAGTGACTCCAGAGAGCCGATTATATGGGTCTGTCATGGATTTTGATCTTATCCTCTGAAGCTAACCTGGTCGGGACCAGGTTAGCTTTGCAGCGTGAGTTGCCATGGTGATTGAACTAGGTTAGAAGTTAACTTGCTTTGTAATACGGCTAAACCAGGTTCAAACTCAAACTTACTCGGATAAAGCATTAATCTAGCTACGTAGTACAGGCCTGCTCACTGTGTCGCTGGCCCAATCCCAAACCAGCCCCTATCCCCTAACCCTATCCACTACCCCTCCGTTTGCGCGTTCACGCGGAGGTCCGCCATATTAAGGGCCATCCCAAACCAATTCCTACTGAGTGCAGGCGGCTTGTCAAACCCTTAAACAGCGAGTCTGCACTGGTGCAGGCTCGCCGACGGTTGCTGCAGAAACTACGTCCGGAGGAAACATCATTCAAGTGTAAGTTAGTTCCGTCTACTTCTTCCAAGTATTTTAGATCAAACGCGTACCTTTATTTCCCTCACAGTGACTTTACATCTCGAACTAAATCATGGAATATGTCGAGTTATTAGTCCACAATTGAGAGGGTATAGGCTACTGTATTCAAGACAAAGTGACTAAATGAGAGCTAAGCATAGACCTATTATAAACACAGTCAAGAGCGATGTGAATATACGGCACGAAATTGCGATGCGAGTTTTGACCCACCTGTCAATCCACAGATGTGTTCCGACGCGTCGGAAGCGAATTTCTGAAAAAATAAACACCGCAATAACGCTCAGCGAAAAGGACTTAGAAGCTTTATTTTGTAGCCCATGTGTGTCTTTTTTATATTTGTGGATGGTTATTAATTAAAAAATATATACATTTTGTGTGTAGTCTAAAACATGTCTATGCATAGACAACATTATCCTGGGCTAAATGAGAGCTAAGCATAGACATAACGTTAAAATCTTGTGCTCAGATAAATTACCTTTTATGTTAACGTGGAGGACTTCTCTAGTGTATATTTTTGTATTTACTGCTAATTATTCATTTTAATAATGTATTTACTGCTTGGTCTAAAATAGGCCTATACATTAGCCGGCTATATGAGAGCTAAATCATAGACGCCCCGTTGAAATCCCGTCTATTGTGGAACAGCATGACACAGGCAACGCGTCTGTCCATCTCCATGGTGACGGCTCCTTCCTGTTTCCGGTAAGGTAGCGAGGGCGTCTCACTTGTTCGGCTTCTCTTTTATGCCCTCCCCTTAATCAGCAGTGCCCTCTACAGCTGCGAGTGGAACTCCATTTGGAGTGGCACTCGGTAGTGAAGTGGTAGTGAGTAGGGAGTGGTTTGGGATTGGGCCACTGTGTTTGCACTACAGGGTTATGACCAGTGTTGGGCAAGTTACTTTCAAAATGTAATATACTACATATTACTTGTTACTTTCATTTGAAACTAATAAGTTACTTTACAATATTACTGTCTGTGTAGAGTAACTTGTTACTTGTTACACTACTTTTGCATTACTTTCACCAAAATAACAACAGTAGCAGAATGACATCGCTGCCCTGGAACCATCCCGAAAAATAATTTCAACCGCCTTGAAGTCAGTGTAAACAATCCAAAATTCTAAATGTTATTATTTTCCTTTATAATTGTCATCTGTAGTGGTTATTTACATAAAAACACACAGTTTGATTAGGAAATGATTGTATCTTTATTTAAATATGTGCTTTGATTAAAAATTGTTTTTACTCAATTTGTAACTTGAGTTACTTGACAAAGTAACTCGTATAATATTACTGTTATCCTATAAGTAATACGTTATATTACTGAGTTACTGCTAAAAGTAATATATTACATGTAATATGTTACTTTTGTAATGCGTTACCCCCAACACTGGTTATGACTGACTGACTGTAATGTCTACACACATACTAGAGCATACTGTACTGTGCATGCTAAAATAAAGGCTGAGAAATCTAATGCAAATGGAGGACACATAATAATAACGAAGAACACATTCTTGGACAGATAATAGGAGAGTTAGAACACCTTCCCCTATCTCCCACATCATGTGACTGTGTGCATGTGAATAAGCCTGCCACAAATTCACAGTACTCAACAGAGAGAGGAGTGCATGTGTGTGTGTGTGTGTGTGTGTGTGTGTGTGTGTGTGTGTGTGTGTGTGTGTGTGTGTGTGTGTGTGTGTGTGTGTGTGTGTGTGTGTGTGTGTGTGTGTGTGTGTGTGTGTGTGTGTGTGTGTGTGTGTGCCCGCGTGCGTGTGTGTGTGTGTGTGTGTGTGTGTGCGCGTGCTTGCGTGCATGCGTGTGTGTTGGGGAGGGTCATGAGGTCATACCTACAATTAGATTTTGTGCTTCCTGCTCAAAGTTTTACTCAGATAAACTTACCAAAACAAGTACAATAGCCCTTTCAAAACAAGGCACATGGAAAATTGTGCTTGTGCTTTTGGAAACATGCTGGTTTTCATGAATTATGTAATGTATTCTGTTTGGTTCATATTTGGAAATGTAATAGTACATACAAAAAGACAATTTACATATGAAAATGTCATTTTCACATGGGGAATGAGAAACGGAATGTTTGCATTTGAACGTCAACATGTGTCCAGAGCCCTGTACTACGAAACTAGTTTAACAGATCCGCGATAAGTCCCTTTGATCTGGTTTGACTGAACAGGATCAAAGCTATCTAGTTAACTGATACTACGACGCTGGTTTTTTACTAGGTAAGTGGACCTGGGATCTGCCTGTGCACGCGCACGTTTTTCGCTCGTGCACAGGCGCGCGTCCACGCGAAAGAGGTGCGCTAGCCAATCACCTTATGAACAGCTGAGTTGATCCACGCCCACATCCATTTCCTCGTTCCATGAAAGCGCAGTGCATGATCAGAGTTTTAGCGGATATTTAATGTATCCGCGATTTAATGTCAGAATGAAAATCCGCGTTGGATAGTCTGCTGAAGGGCTGTCTAAAGCAGCAGCTTGTATTCACATCAGTCATTTGATTTACTGTGATCAGCGATTTCTGTCTGATACAGCTGCATACATTGATACAGCAGCAACAAATGTAATGTGTAATCTCAGTCTATACATTTCCACAATCTGTAAGCCTATTTAGACCATAGATTTAGAAACGCATGCTCAATGAATAATGATCTCTATCACTTTCACAGTTCCAGCTGAAAGATCAGATGCAAGAATAGCCTGCATATTTAGTATTGGGGCTATCCATATTATCCCATATCTATAGCCTATAGGCTTTTCTGGCATGTAGGAGAATATCACCCTCACTCCATTTGAGGGTCCATTCATGATATGCGCCGCGGTGATTAATAGGGATCATATTTCTCCACGCATAGTTGAGCTGTTAAGACATAAAGTGGTAAGTAGGCTTAATTTAATTATGTAGCCTACAGAGCCACAAATGTTTTTCTTGTTATATTCTCAGCAATCTATTTTTCATATGGCGATCTTATATGAACGGTGAGTGACTCCAGAGAGCCGATTATATGGGTCTGTCATGGATTTTGATCTTATCCTCTGAAGCTAACCTGGTCGCGACCAGGTTAGCTTTGCAGCGTCAGTTGCCATGGTGATTGAAAGTTAACTTGCTTTGTAGTACGGCTAAACCAGGTTTAAACTCAAACTTACTCGGATAAGGCATTAAACTAGCTTCGTAGTACAGGCTACTGTATGGCTCTTCACAAGGGGCTATTCTGTGAGGCTGAACGGACGTGACCAGGGGGCTAAACTGAAGTCTAGAAATAGAAAGAGTGTGAGGGACAACAAGCATTGAAAGTAGTCTAGCGATAGAGAAAATGTAAAAGGCAATATTGACAATACTTTTTTTTAAATATATTTATTGACATTTTCAACTTCAGTTTACAGCATCTGTGACAGGAAAATTGGAGCTATTATCACAAACCTCCCCTCCCAAACCAATCCCCATCACTTCCCTCCACTCCCCCTTAACAACCGACGCCATCCAAAAAAATAAAAATAAAAATACATTAATTAATTAATAATAATTATAATAATAATGACAATACTGTGATTCAGCAATAGGACTAGGGCCACAAAGCATTGTTAAGGATTGTTGTTATGCCTCCGCCTGCGATAGCCAGGCCGGAGGCATTTTTAGTTCAGTTTTAGTGAGGAAAGAGGAGGGGTGAATAAAGTTTGAAGCTGAAGTCTAGCCTGAAGTTTTTATTATAGCAGAGGATAGGGGTGACTTGGTCTTGACAGGAGGATCATTTCACCACTGAGCACCCAGGAGGGAGGAAAGTCTACAGAGTATAGTGATAGCCAGGTCGCCACAGAGGGTGCTGCTGAGTGCTTATTACCTGGAGGGAGGCGGTTCAGCTGCCATTCTATCCTTTGTATAGTTGTACGTCAAAACTCGAGTGACTTGGAGGAATTTAGCAAGGTTGCCTGCAGCGTAATGGATGAGGTGCCGGTCTGGAAAAAGCAGGGGGTGGAGTCAACGGCTTCTAGTCAGGAAATGAATGGGGCTTTGCACAAGAAGCTGAGCTGAATCCCTGCTGAGAAAAGACTGGATTTGACACATGTTGTAAATCTTCTGGATGGCAGGGTGGCAAGAGGGGTTTACAAGGTCGCTGATGGTCACGCTGGGATCCTTGGCGTGTGGGACTGGGGTCAAGGGAGTGACATTAGTGAGAATGTAGAGGCCTTGGAGTGGCCAGGATTTGCCGGGGGGGGGGAGATATTTTATTTTTTGAAGGTTATGCTTGAGCTGGTGTGCAGAAATCCATGAAGAGATGTCAGCCAGACATGCAGCCATTTGCAACGATTATGCAGAAAAGAAAGTGCTAGGGTAGGGGGGTAGAGACATCATGGAGTAATAAAGGAGGAACGTTGTTGGTGTATTGTATTCAGGACCACAATGGAAATAGGTTGAGCAACTTTATTGTGATATACTGATGAATTATTTACTTGTTGGTGTAATGTATTTTTTTAATTTGTCAAATAAATTCAATCAATCATCAAACAATGACCCACAAGATATTTTACAACCTTTACGACCTTATTTTCAATGTAGTTTATGTTATACTGTACTGCTCACCCAGAACAGAAATGTCTGAAAACGACTCTATAAAGCTAGAATGCGCCACAAAACGGCCTGGAACAGAGGCAGTAGGGGCACCTAGGCTGCATTGACGTCCTGTAAATACAGTAGCTTATTGTTGGTTGAATGAACAAATCCTCAAAATGTCTCAAAGACAGACGTGATCTCTCCTAAAGAGAATTTGGTCAACAAACGTCTTCTGCACAACACTTCCACCGCCGCTATAACTCCTGAATCTACAGTAGATTGAACTGTGCCGATTGATTCATTCTTAGGCATCTGCCTGAGCACGTATTGAGGGCTGAGGCAAGGAAACGGGCATATATATATAAGCTAAAGCTAAAGCTATAAGCATAAGCTAAAGGTGTGAATAGCATGTGATGTGAATGATAGCACTAGTTGGGTTTTGCCCTGGTAAATGCAGTAAACACTGGTGATTGCTAATAGAGAGAGCCTGTGGTCAGCTGTGAGGAGGAGGCGACTAGCGTAGCGGCTGAGAAGGTGCTAATCATCACTGGGGTCCATGTAATCTTTTTTGATTAGTACTGCTGTGATGGCTGCAAAAACAAGCTTTGGATGAGGAATATCAGTGTGTACATGCTACATGAGTATCTCACTAGGCTACTATAATAAGGTGGAGGGGCGTGCACAGTTGCTCAAGTTGCTCAGTTGCTCAACTGTGGAGCATGTGCATGCTCGCCTGTAGCTTGTATGTAAAGCGAGCGAACTCTGCGGATGCTAAAAATGAGCACAATATAGTGTTGTATATATGTGTGTTTATAAAACGGCTCTCTCAAATCAAGCAATCTGATTGGCTCACAGCTGTGGTATATTGAGCATATACCACAGTCAATATACCACAGTTAGTGAGTGGCTACTCACTGCAAAAACTGGGATGAGCAATGCCAAGCGCTTGCCGCTCAGGCTCAGATCCAAACAGCTCCCCTCATTTTTGCTCATCCCATTTTTTAAACACTGATTTAAGACATTTAAATAATAGTAATAATAATAATAATAATAATAATAATAATTTTCATATTGACATACTTGGAAACTGTTTCGTGAAAGCAATAGATCACTTCGGACCGTGTTATATGCTTATTATACCACACCTAAGGTTGTGGTATAATAAGCATATAACACGGCCCACACACACACACACACACACACACACACACACACACACACACACACACACACACACACACACACACACACTTTTCTCCACTACACTATAGTAGTCTGCCTGTCCATGCCACCAGCTCTGCATCCTACACACATTGTGTAGTTTTGCTAAGTTTACGAGCGACCTCAGTAGCTTTTTGCACTCTGTGTTTCCTCTGGTCTGAGATAGAGATTTTGAACAAAACTGCATTTGTAAACACAGTCACCCATGACATAGACAAACTTTCAGAAAGTTTTCTAAGACAAGCCTCAGGTTATGAACAAATTGTTTTGTGGAATTTTTCATAGCTCAATTTCCAAACAAACTTATTTTAAAAAGTTATGTGGTATACGGTATAGACCTTATTCGCTAACCCCGGACAGCGCCATATTGTTGACATACCGTCCTGCAGCTGACAACTATAGTAACGGCCTTATTGTCGTTTCTGTTCCATTACAAAATAGCGATAGTGATGACAGCAATAAAACCCCCAGAGTTGTTGTTTGTATGCTGCCGTTAATGCCTGTAATAATAAACAAAAGAAAAAACGAGGTGAACAGACTTTGCTGTGAGGAGCTGTCAGAAAGTTTCACCTGTCTCTCCCAACTATCCACACACTTCTCCTGTGCGACGTATCCTCCGTCTCGCTCCCTTCACGTCTGTGGACGGTAGAGATAGAAACAAACCAGGGGGACTTTATTTCTGTCATTACTACAGCCATGTATAATGCAGGTCACCATCCGAACACAATTGGAATGATACAGGTAACGCTAACGGCGGTTAGCTTCCTATAAACGCTGCTCTCACATAGGTTGTCACTTAAAGCTGCAGCGCTATGTCGAGAATATGGCGGCGGTGGGCGTGCCCGTACGTGAGTGATGTCAATCAATAAGGTCTATATGAGCTACGATAACTTAATCTTAGATCAGCTTTTTTTTTTTTTTTTTTTTTTTTTACCTTTATTTATACAGGGAGAGTCCCTTGAGAGCAAGCTCTCATTTACAAGGGAGCCCTGGTGTACAAAGAACATATACAGCAGTTACAAAATTACAGGTTAACACAACAGACAATAACAAGCATCAGAGCATAATTAAATAATTTCAAAGAAAACATGAACACACCGTATGAGGAATGCTTTCTAAAAGTGCTTTAAAAGAAGCAAGCGGGATCAAGTGATCTATTTTTAAGTTTTCCTGGAGCACATTCCATCTGTTGGGGGCGAACCAAGAAAAAGCGGTCTTTCCTTGTTCGGTTCGCACCCGTGGGACAGACAGTCTGATATAGGACCGCGATCGTGTTTGATAACCTCCACTGTTACAAGAAAGGAGTGAGGATAAGTAAGGTGGAAGTTTCCCAATTAATGCTTTATAAATAAATATCAGACAGTGCTGATCTCTACGCTCCGACAGGGAGGACCAACCCACATTTTCGTACAGAATACAATGAGGTGTACTGAAAGCATCACCTGTAACAAAACGCAGAGCGCTATGATATACAGCATCAAGAGGCTTTAAGACGGATGGAGAGGCATACATGTAAATCACATCACCATAATCAAAAACTGACATTATCAAAGATTGGACAACAGTTTTTCTGGCCAACAGTGAAAAACAAGACTTGTTTCTATACAAAAAGCAGATTTTTCTCCTCAAATTCTTTGTGAGATGTTCTACATGTACATGAAAAGAAAGTTTGGTGTCCAACCAAATACCAAGATACTTATAAGAATGAACTGATTGAATTTGGTCGCCTTGAAGCGTACGGATACACAAATTATCATTTCTGTTTAAAGATCTTGAGAACAACATCCACTTTGTCTTAGTGGAGTTCAAAACTAATTTAAGATCGAACAGGGACCGTTGCAACGAATCAAAAGCGGCCTGCAGAGATAAGACGGCCTGTGCCGGGGTGGGTCCAAAACAATATAAGATTGTGTCGTCCGCGTAATAATGGACATTGCAGAGATCAGAAGGAAGAAAAATGTTATTTATATAAAGAGTGAACAGGATAGGCCCGGAAATGGAACCTTGGGGCACGCCCTTCCCGACGTCCAATGAAATGGATTTGATATTTTCCGCCGTTACAGACTGTTTCCTTCCAGTCAGATAGTTAGTAAACCATTTGACTGAGGGGTCATCTAATCCGATGGCGGACAACTGATCAATCAGGATGTTGTGATCTACTGTATCGAAGGCCTTGGAGAGGTCTACAAAGAGAGCCGCACAGTGCTGGCGGCTATCCAGGCCATTCAGAATGTTATTCAAAACAAGGGATGTGGCAGTGACCGTGCTATGGCCGGGTCTAAAACCAGATTGATGAGGCTGAAGAATGTTGTAAGTATCTAGAAATGCACGGAGCTGTACGTTCGCCAAGGTTTCAAGCACCTTGGTAAGGCAGCACAATTTAGAAATGGGACGGTAATTATTTAGATCGCTCAAGTCACCACCTTTAAAGAGGGGTGTAACTTGAGCAGTTTTCCATATGGCCGGGATCTCGCCCGTGACAAATGTTAAATTAAATATATGGGCAATTGAGGGGGTGACCAGGTCAGCGCCAAGGCGTAAAAGGAACGGTGGAATGTCGTCCTCACCCTTGGATTTCCTGGCATTCAATTTGGAGAGAGCCTCGTAGACTTCATGACTACTTACTGGTCTGAAGGAAAAACGGTCGACTGAGGAGGCGGGAATCGCCATCGGGGGCGGGTGGTCGGCTACGAAGGCAGAAGTCGCCAACAGAGGCGGGCGGTCGCTGATGGAGGCGGGGGTCACTGGCGGAGGTGGAGAGTCGGTAACGGAGGCGAGGGTCGCCAACGGAGGCGGGCAATCGCCAGCAGGGGTCGCTAACGAGGGCGGACGGTCGCCAATGGAGGCGGGGGTTGCCAACGGAGGCGGTCGCTCGTTTACAGGGGCGGGGGTCGCCAGCGAGGGCGGTCGGTCGCCAACTGGGGCGGGGATCGCCAGCGGGGGCGGGCGATCTCCAGCAGGGGTCGCTAACGAGGGCGGACGGTCGCCAATGGAGGCGGGGGTTGCCAACGGAGGCGGGCGATCACCAATGGGGGCGGGGGTCGAGGGGGCCGTGTTATCAGTGAGCCTCTCAAACAAATAGCTCGCGGATACAAAGTGCTGGTTAAAAGTATTGCACATATTAAGTTTGTCTGAGATTATTTTACCATCAACGTTTATCTGGGGGGGGAGAGTAGAGGTAGGTGTGGCTTTGAGAGTTTTAACTGTTTTCCAGAAGTTGGAAGTGTTACAGCTAGAAGCTAGATAATAATCCGCTTTGGCTTTTCTGATTATACAAATGGATTTATTTCTCATTTTCCTAAAGTGAAGCCAATCTGCAGGATCACCAGTGGAGTTAGCATTTGCCCAAGCGGAGTCTTTAAGTCGCAATGCTGATTTGATGACCCCTGAGAACCAAGGACTGGAGCGATTTTTTACTCTCAGTTTTTTGTAGGGGGCGTGCTTATCTTGAAGACACAAGAAAAATAATCTAATGCTAACTCAGGGTCAGGAATCAGACACGATCTCTCCAGGTCAGAATAAAATAAATCATGTAAAAAGGCTTGATCTGAAAAAAATTTTAAATGACGTTTTCTTATAAACTTACCACTAGATTTAAAACTTTTGGTCAATCTGACACAAGCTATGGGGCAATGATCACTGATTCCCCGCGCAAAAACCCCTCTCAGAGGGTACTTAACTGGTCTATTTGTCAGAATGATGTCTATGAGAGTGGATTTAGATGGATTTTTTACATTCGGTCTAGTGGGATGTTGGATGAGCTGGGATAGATCTAATTCAAGGCACAGATGTTTCAGACTGGCAGATGTTTCAGATAACCAATCGGAAATTAGGTCACCCAACACTAACAGTTCACTTGCGGTGAAGTTGGATAATATTTTTCCAAGATCTTCAAAAGCTGATTTCGGTGCGGAGGGTGGGCGGTATACACCAGCTACTGAAAGGTGAATATCGCCCCCGACACAGACATCTAAAATAATACACTCAAAACATTTTGGGACAGAGGAGGCAGTTAGAACAGAAGCTATTAAATGATCTTTTACAAAAATCACTACTCCTCCCCCTTTAGCCTTCCGGTCAATTCTAAAAAGGTTAAACCCATTTATGGAAATATCCGAATCCGGGGTTCTGCTAGAGAGCCATGATTCTGAAATGACAAGGATATCAGGCAAAGTATCATTAATTAATACATTGATAAAATCCATTTTAGGCAGCAAGCTCCTAACATTGAGATGCAGGAATTTCAGCCCCGAAGTAGCATGAAACTCCTGAATGGACCATAAAATGGGACTATTTGAGAGGACAGAAGGGGCAGGAGAGATGGGTATAATTTTCAGATTGCCCTTCGTGACTCCCCTTGGTCTTGAAGAGCGGCGAGACAGTCGTACCATACACGGGAATAGAACAGCAATATTATATGAATCACACGTAGCAATATTATACGAATCACACATAGCAATACTATACGAATCGCACATAGCATTCCAATCAGAACAGTCATTATTAATACAGCCATTTGTAATAGCAAAACAGCCATCAGCACTAGAAGATACATAGCTAGATAATGGGTCTAGATATGACTGTTCTGGGTTTAACAGTAACCCAAGCCCGAGCTGAGAGAGTGCGAGAGACTGATTGGTTAGGAGGCTTGGATGTGAGTCCCGTCATTTGGTGTCTGGCTCCCATCTAAAGGAGACTAGTGTAGACTTGATGTTGGCAGACAGCATTTTAGCACCTTTTCTATTTAAGTGGAGTCCATCCTTGATGAAAAGATCCTGCCTATTACAGAACAGTAGAAAGTTATCAATGTACGGGATATTCCAATAAGCACAGATCCCTTTAAGCCATAAATGAAGCTGGCGAAGACGACTGAACTTCATGTCTCCTGAGTATAAACACGGCAGTGGGCCCGAGATGATATAGTCTTTACCAGTCCAAGTGAGACATTCGATCAGGTCAGTGTACGCTTTTTTAAGTAGTTCAGATTTGCCATCTGCAACGTTATTTGTGCCAGCATGGATAACCAGCTTATATCCTTATGCATCGATCATCATCAATTGTATTATTTGTTCAGAACGATTTTGATGCATATCACCTCCCTGATGCCACAACCACTTCCACTCATCCCTTTCTGACTGAAGGGCTTGGAAGACATCTGGACTGTATGTGAACTTTCATTTCTTTATCTCCTCCCATTCTGACTTCTTATACTTTTTAATACTCCGCCATCTCCTTGTGCAGGGCGACATGCTGTCTCAGCAGTGGACACACAATAGCAACGAGGAACATGGAGAGAGATTCAGGGGCTTAGTATTGTTCCACATGCATAAGGGACCAAAAAGAAAAACCTGTGGATGAGGAGCCTTGGCTTAGTGCGTAATGCATAAAATTAATTTCTTAGCCACGTCTTCTCCCTTCAACTCGCTCGCCTCTGCACTTGTTCACTATAATTCCTCCTATCCCTCCTCCTTCCCTCCCTCCCTCCCTCCCTGCTCCTATATGCTTTCTTTTTGGTCGCAAAGCTAATGAAATTAATGTTATACTGTAACAGTGTCATGAGTGTGTAAGGACCCACCCTTGCCTTCCCTCTTGCCTAGGCCCATCCAATCAGGAGAATTTAAAACCTCTTAAACGGCCAACATTCCTGTCTTTCAGAAGCTGTAGCAGGCTCAGCTAGAGTGAAGGTACTAGTATCATATGAAACTGTAGAAGACCTAGGCATCCATTGGCACCAACCATGTCATCAATGCTATCTTGTCAGGCTAAATAACACCTCAAATTTAGGCTACATTTTGGCGAGGGAAAAACCAAAACACAATGTTTATTACATGACTATAAAAACTAGACTAGAAGAAGAAAACTGTGACTAGAAAAAACTTAACAGTGGTCAGCTGTATCTCAAATTAATCCTCAGGTTCCCAGCTTTCAGATGATGTGTACTGTACCACTTCCATGTGGCATAATACTATTGACCTGCTATCTCACCCTAATATCCCCTGACCCCTCCCCCATAATAGTCTGGTAGGGAGGGATGTAAAATGTCATCATGTGAACACGTGCATTTGACTTTAATATTGTCAATTATATCAATTATGGAATGAATTGTGTGGCCAACCCACTTTTATTCAGGCCCACCTGAAATTTCATTTCGTGCTACGCCCCTGTGTGTGTGTGTGTGTGTGTGTGTGTGTGTGTGTGTGTGTGTGTGTGTGTGTGTGTGTGTGTGTGTGTGTGTGTGTGTGTGTGTGTGCGCGCGTGCGCGCGTGTGCATGTGTGTGAGAGAGAGAGAGTGTGTCCCAGGTTTTAAAGGCAGGTATGGTTGCAGAACGCTGAGCGCAGTTAGCTTTTCTCTCGGTAATTGCTCCTCGCCGTAAATGCTAATTTGATGTCATGACTGCTTGACTGAGTCCCAGATGAGATTTTAAAAGAACCCAGCCTCTGTCTAATTCCATTCTGCTTAAACCGCCCATCGCTGTGTGTGTGTGTGTGTGTGTGTGTGTGTGTGTGTGTGTGTGTGTGTGTGTGTGTGTGTGTGTGTGTGTGTGTGTGTGTGTGTGTGTGAGAGAGAGAGAGAGAGAGAGAGAGAGAGAGAGAGAGAGAGAGAGAGAGAGAGAGAGAGAGAGAGACAGATTCAACTTAAATCGTCCGTTCCTTTTGTGATTCAACGGTTTGCAAAGTGCCGATACACCCCCTCCCTTTTCTCTCTTTAAATTGATCCACCTGCACTCCGAAGGCAAATTTCTTGAGGGATTCCAATCTGTGAGTCAAAATCAATGCATATGAATCATATACCATGTAGGACGTTCTAAAGATGCAGAAGGATTTGTTTTTGTTTTCCTAAGGTGTGAAACGTATTGATGGCATGTTGCTACTGTCATTGAATGTCCCCAAGCAAAGCAATTTAAATGACTTACAAGGTGAAATTGAAAAGTTAAATTGTTTTCCGCGATTACAAGGGATTTAAAATAAGTTTCTGAACGGAGCAACACAGCATCTGCAAAAACACTGTTATCACAGATCGAACCCGCAAAAGTTGGCACCTCTTTAGGAGCAGGAACGCCTACTGTAATAGCTTATGCATGATCTACTGTGTGTGTGTGTGTGTGTGTGTGTGTGTGTGTGTGTGTATGTGTGTGTGTGTGTGTGTGTGTGTGTGTGTGTGCGTGCGTGCGTGCGTGCGTGCGTGCGTGCGTGCGTGCGTGTGTGTGTGTGCATGCGTGCGTGCATGCGTGTAGAGATTTGGAGAGTATATGTGGGTGTTTGAATGTGCAAGTGTGGGTTTCACCATATAATGTGCGCGTGTCCCTGTGGAGGTGCGTGCATACGCTCATCATGTAAGAGTGCATTGTTCCATGCTACATGTGCTAGCTAGGTTGTCACCTCAGGGTACATGCTGTCAGCAGGCAAATTGTTCTGCAAACACACGCCTTTGTAGTGTCTGAGAAGTGAAGGCTCTGCTCTGGATTCTCCATGGGGATTATCATGTAACAAACACGCCTCTGGCTCATAACGCTCCCCTCACATAGGATGTTGTCTTTGGAAATTGAGGTATGAGGGGACATTCACACCCAAAGCGCTTTTGGAGCTGCCAGCGTCTTTCTGCAATTCATTCTCTATGTAAGGACGCGCTAAACGTTCTCCTCTTTTAATGAACGCACCTGGCGTTTAGCGCTGCTGGCGTCTGTTGTTTTTGGTGTGGGCAATAATCTGGCTTTCATGTTGACAGTGAACAACATCAAACAGACAAAAGTAGCTGGCTACCGTCCATGTGGTCGTTGTGTTCTGATCTGTACTGCACGCGACTACAGGGCAAAACAAACGGAGCACAAAAAAAACGCTCCGTGCGCTGTGTTTTGTGCACAATGGAAGCGCTCTCAACATGATTTTCATAGCCTTCTGACTGAAAAAAACGCTTTTGGTGTGAATGTCACCTTAGGGGCTACATTGGTAGCGGTGTCTCTGTCACCCTCTATCTTGTCTTCATTGCAGGATTTTTCAAACAGCCTCTTGAATGTGGAGCTACAGTACAAAACATGTACTGTATGGCCATCTTGCAATGGGATCACACCAGGCCCACGACTTAAAACGAATGTGGACCAGGCGCGTAGAGTGTGTGTGTGTGTGTGTGGGGGGGGGGGGGGGAGGGGGGAGAGTCATTTTTAAATCCTTAAAAATGACTTCCTTTTGCCTAATTAAAAATCCCAAAGCAACCAATAAGGATGATCTATTCTAGAACATAACTAGCCAATCACAGCATACAAACAAGGGCTTTAACTGCTGAACACTGGACAGGGATTGGCTCCAGTATTCGTGATGTCACGAATCGTGCTTGTTGAAAACGGCTTTTTCAGTGAGCCAGCTGATTGTTTCGCGATGGCTGCGTTCATAAATTCAATCTTAAGTGGTCAGATCATCTAAATTGTCGTTCAGAAATTCAGTTTGAGTTTCAGAAGGCTCAGAGCCAGTGTTGCCAGATCTTGAGAGACAAACAAGCAACCAGCTCTTCAAGGTAGTCCATGCTCCAGCCCAGGGTCTGAAGCCCTTCTCCCCACCTGCCTCACAAAGCTTAAGACCTGCCGGGGTCTGAGGCCCTTCTCCCCAGCTACATCTGGAGTTGGAGACCTGGTTGCTTGTTTCTCTCGCAAGATCTGGCAACACTGCTCAGAGCAGTGGCAGTGGTAGAATTCTCATATTAAGCGAGATAGTTTAATAATAATACATCATATTTTATTTGTTATATTTTGAGTAAAATCTGCGAGGCTTTGTCCAGAGTGCTTTGATCTGAGATCAAATGGTCAGATTGAATTTATGATTACATTTAAAGAATCCACTTAAATGTTAAATCCACTTCAATCAGTGCAGATGAAGGCGAGGAGAAAGGTTAAAGATCGATTTGAAAGGCTTGGCATAACTGAACCATGGATTCAGTATGGGAGGGAGTACAGGCAAGAAAAAAGATGCAACTCTTTGAACGGGGTAGGTGTCAGGCGTGCTGGTTTGTGTGTGGTGTCAGGCACCATGCGCTGGTTTGTGTGTGGTGTCAGGCACCGTGCGCTGGTTTGTGTGTGGTGTCAGGCACCGTGCGCTGGTTTGTGTGTGGTGTCAGGCACCGTGCGCTGGTTTGTGTGTGGTGTCAGGCACCGTGCGCTGGTTTGTGTGTGGTGTCAGGCACCGTGCGCTGGTTTGTGTGTGGTGTCAGGCACCGTGCGCTGGTTTGTGTGTGGTGTCAGGCACCGTGCGCTGGTTTGTGTGTGGTGTCAGGCACCGTGCGCTGGTTTGTGTGTGGTGTCAGGCACCATGCGCTGGTTTGTGTGTGGGGTCAGGCACCATGCGATGGTTTGTGTGTGGTGTCAGGCACCATGCGCTGGTTTGTGTGTGGGGTCAGGCACCATGCGATGGTTTGTGTGTGGGGTCAGGCACCATGCGATGGTTTGTGTGTGGTGTCAGGCGTGCTGGTTTGTGTGTGGTGTCA
>NW_028150440.1:0-18860 GCF_964638095.1 Poromitra crassiceps | reverse complement strand
CAACGCTGTGGTCAAAAAAGCACAAGAGCTTCATCTCTTGGCTTCAATACTCTGTCTGCACTACTGAACCGCTGTAACGTTAGCTTAGCTGTAACGTTAGCTTAGCTGCAAGCTGATGCTTACAGCTCAACAACTGGCCAATGGATTTCACCCTCTCTCTCCCTCTCCCCTCTCTCTCTACATCTCCCTCGGTGTGTATGTTACTGTGTGTCTGCCGAGTGGGATGATTTACAAAGCAAGGTTATACAGTTGACATACTAAAACATATAAATGGGCAGAATCCAGAATGGATAAACGTATTAAAGATTATTTATGTACCGGTCCATGGGCTGCCTTGGCATGTCGTGTGTGTGTGTGTGTGTCAGAGAGAGGGGGGGGGTCTGTCAACTGAGACCCTAAACTGCTGTGAAGGGGCATTCATGGAGCATGCTTCATTTCTCTAGTTTAACACTGAGTTAACCTAGACACACACACACACACACAGACACACAGACACAGACACACACACACACACACACACACACACACACACACACACACACACACACACACACACACACACACCCTGCTTACAAATATGAGAATATGAGACAGACAGAAAGACAGACAGACATCTCAGACAAAGATTCAGAAAATGACCAAGTGGCAAATTAAAGTGTTGATGTAGGTTTGATATTTACCTTACGTTTTTTTTTTACTGTATTTATTTGAGAGTTCAACACAAACATCAACTGTCCACAGACAGGACTGATTATGTACATGTATAGGTCATATTACATGTACATGTACTGTATAGGACATGTCCTGAATCATCTCAAAAGAAAACACAAAAACACACATGCATTAGTAATGCCTTTGTGTTTTTTGTGTTTTCTTTTGAGTCTCCAATAGGAGGATTTGCTACAGGTGGTGTAGCAACATGCTGATGGTATTTTAATCTCTGGTCCTGTTTGAAACACAGTCACTGAAGAACTAAATCTAGGAAATGAAAATAAATAAACTGACAGTCCTTCAAGTCAGTTTTGGTAGAGCACAAAGTCCTTCATCAGTTGTGTTAGTGGTAGGGAGTGGACTTGGTTCAGGCGATGTGTGCCCAGCACTTGGCGGATCCGGATCCGACACACGTGGGCCAGACTGCGAGGACATCTCTTGGCCTCCAGAAAGACCCCTAGTGCCTCGGGATCCGCCCTCTCCTCCAGCTGTGCCTGCTCACAGGTCACCAGAGCCGGGTCGGCCCCGTGGTCCAGGAGCAGCTGGACGAAGGCCCCCTGACACCTGTTATTCAGCACCACATCCAGCAGGTGAGAAGCCACGTCACGGGTCAGAACGCCGGCCTGGAGCAGCAGGCAGAAGCAGTCCAGGTGGTTGCGTTCAGCACTGATGTAGAGAGGAGACATCTCAGGGGTGTCAACAGGAACAGCACAGAACCTGATGAGTTCCTGCAATATGTCCAGCCTTCCATCACGGGCACCCCAGTAGACCGTGGTGAAGTATGAGCCGCGTCTTCTGTTGGGGTCGGCCCCGGCTTCCAGGAGGATCCGGACGCAGTCCAGGTGACCCTTGTCAATTGCGCAGTAGAGAGGTGTCATCTCATCCTCAAACTCATCATCTAGCTCTACCTGAGCACCCTGGGTAATCAGGTAGTCCACACAGGCAGCATGACCCCGCCAGGCTGCGAGCCCCAGAGGGGTTCTGCTCCAACAGTACGTCCCAAAACTCCTCTCATTGATCCCCCTTGTGAAGCGCTCTTCCTGCAGCAAGCTCCTCAGTTTGTCCAGGTCTCCTGCGTAAGCGGCATAGTGGAGCGGCCTGTCATGCCCTGCTCGAGCAGCCATTGTGTCTCAAACAGAAGCTTTATGAAGGGACAATTTGTTCGACTGACATCACTGATGACATCGCTGCCTGATGACATCACAATTGTTTGAGTGACATCACTGATGACATCACTCACTGATGATGTCACTTACTGATGGCATCACTATCGATCAAGTGACATCACTGATGACATCGCAATTGCTCGAGTGACATCACTGATGACATCACATTTGCTCGAGTGACATGATCAGTGATTTATGACATCACTATGGTAGTGACCTGGCCACCAGGCTGAGCCATCTAGACCTGTACATCTGTACATCAGACCCTATCACTGTCTGTGACATCATCAGTGATTTATGACAGTGTGCCATTGTGACATCACTGATGATGTCACAATGTCTATAAGTGTGAAAGCGTACAATATGCAAAATATTGCTGTAGCGCCCCCTGTGGGTGCATTTTTGTATTGTTTCCCCCGCGCACCAGATTGATGCCAGACCCTGAAAAGTGTTTTGACACATTTTGGAGGTGATCGGAGCAACGGCGCATCTTGTAACTCCAGACAGACAGACAGTGCGTGTGTGTTCCTCCACAGCAGTAGAGTGTGTGTGTGTGTGTGTGTGAGTGTGCGTGTGGTATACCTCCACAGCAGTAGAGTGTGTGTGTGTGTGTGTGTGTGTGTGTGTGTGTGTGTGTGTGTGTGTGATTGTGCGTGTGGTATACCTCCACAGCAGTAGAGTGTGTGTGTGTGTGTGTGTGTGTGTGTGTGTGTGTGTGTGTGTGTGTGTGTGTGAGTGTGCGTGTGGTATACCTCCACAGCAGTAGTGTGTGTGTGTGGCGCGGACTTGCTGTAGCAGACACTCCATAGCCTCGATGTGACCACGCCTCCTGGGCTCCTGGCCGTCGCTCTCCCGCCAGTCTGCACACACACAAACAGGCGCACACACATGCACACACACAAACACATACAGAGGACCACCGTTGTAAGTAAGTAGTTACAGTTACTACTTGTCTCAAAGTTACTCGGGGCGGCTTTAGCTCAGGAGGTAGAGCGGGTCGGCCAATGACGCAAGGGCTGGCGGTTCGATCCCCGCTCCCTCCCAGCTGCTGTCGTTGTGTCCTTGGGCAAGACACTTAACCCTCCTTGCTCCCGATGGTGTGTAGGCACCCTGCGTGGCAGCCTGCCGCCATCAGTGTATGAATGGGTGAATGTAGACTACCTACTGATTGTAAAGCGCTTTGGATAAAAGCGCTATATAAATGCAGGCCATTTACCATTTACTCGTTACTTGTCTCAAAAAGTAATTTTTATTACTTGACAAATTACTGGATAATAAAAGTAATTAGTTACTAGGGAAAGGAACTTTTGTGTTACTGTTAAGAGTCTGCTTTGGACTTCTGGTGGAGCGTAGATATGGAGTAGTCGCTCCACCTCAAGCTCCCACAACTTTGAAGTGATATTTTGAAACTTGCCCACCGTTTTCGCTGAAAAAGTGCACTAACTGAACATTAAACTCTGTCAGACGTTGAAAATGACGGGAAGAAAGCCGAAACAACAATTAGCCGACGCCAGGAAAGACGTGTCTGCTATGACAACAGAAGAATATTGCAGGGGATTTTGGCACATTCTTTGGGGGGGCGCTACCCAGACGTTTAGCTGTGTTGCTCATTTCACGAATGCACGATCCTTGTTGTACCTCATTGTGAAGGTGACTAATCAGGCTTTCCAACGATATAAAATACAACACCAATTGGTATTATTAAAGGGGAGAAATAATCGATCAGTCTTATGACATCACTGATTACATCATCAGTGATGTCACAATGCCTATGACATCATCAGTGGGACAAAAATTTAAACAGAGAACAGACAGAGAACAAACATTGCCCACTTTCTCCCTTTTATAAAAAAAAATGTGTGATGATGTTAGTCCCCATAGTAGCCATTTCAATGTAGTGAGACCATTTTCTGAAACTTGACCTCACTGTATAAAATGACCTATTGTGATCTCTAGGATAATCACAGCCATTCATTCTATAAAGAATGAATGGGGACATATCAAAATAAAAAGCATGGCCATGTTTAGTTCTACCTCGAGTAGGGGCATCTAAAAAACAAAAGCCCTTTTTGATTTGGACTACACACACACACACACACACACACACACACACACACACACACACACACACACACACACACACACACACACACAAAAAATCAAGATTGCGTCCATGACTGCACTGTCTGTTCCAGCTCCTTGTGTCCTGGTGGCTCAGCGGGCTCAGGTCCATCACGTCTAAACACAATGTGTTCCACCCGCCACCGTAACCACATTCCACTAATGTAATAAACCACAAGCATAATAAACCACAAACGTAATAAACCACAAACCTAATACAAATCTGTTAGCTTTTAATGTCATAATCCCACTAACTTTTTAGAGTTCGAGGTAGAGTTAGACTTTTTAGAGGGTGCCTTAGTTCTTAATGGGCTAAATGTCTCCCATGTGCACACACATGTCCACACAAAACACACACATGTCCACACAAAACACACACAACACACATGTCCATACACACACATGCCCACACAAAACACACACACCCCTCAAGGTTGAAGTGGTGTTGTTTTTTTTCAATATTGTATTTTCAGTTTTTTATAGAACAGTCAACAAACAAGACAAACAGGCAACAACAAAACAAATCAAGGTTGAAGTGTTTGAATGGGAGTCATGACAGGGAGATGAAACCAATGTTCCCAGCCCAAGGCCCCAGCAGAGGAGAGAAGAGAGAAGAGGAGAGGGCAGCAGAGGAGAAGAGAAGGTGGAGGGGACGAGAGAGTTCAGCTTCTTCACACAGACTCAAGGCTCACTCACTGTTTGCTACAGCTCAGGGAAAATTACTTTATTTGGCTCATATTGAACAAAGATAGTTAATAATCCATCGAAAACTTGGGTTTTGATTTGTCTGAAATTATATGGAGCAGGAGTCTGTCTGTGGTACAATTCTGCTCAATCCGGAGCAGACACCAGCTGATCCAATTTAAAGTCACTCACCGTCTTCATTATTCCAATTTCAAGCATAGATTGCACAGGATTTACCCTTCTGTCTCACCACTATGTGATAGGTGTCACAGTCACTTCAGCTGGAGGCGCAACTCGCCATCTTTGGCTGCTCGGAACCCTCCCTGCTCCTCCCTACGGCTGTGCAGCAGTCTCTGATGCAGGGGACGACTGTCGCGAAGAAACTCATTCTGAAGGAGTGGAAGTCCCCCTCTCCACCTTCTTTTCAGCTGTGGCTGACGGACATGGTTTCGATTACACATAAGAGAGACTCAGGTTCCTGAGGACCAACTCATTTAAGAAGTTTTCAAATATTTGGGACACATTTCTAACCTACTTGGACGAAATTAGGGGCGACAGGTAACTCGCCCAGCTGATTTCTCATGGACCTTTTGCGTGGGATTCTATCCAGAACTTCTCTTACAAGCACATAAGCACCTTATGTGACTGGTCGCACCACGTTGGAATGTTGGAATGTTGATGATATGTGTATGTTTTTTCTTTATTTTCTTTTTTCGTGACTGAGGTTTTTTTCATGTTCTGAAAAATTAAAAATTAAAATATTGAAAAAAATCCATTGACAGACAGACAGACAGACAGGCAGGTAGACAGGCAGGCAGTTCAAGCAGGCAGACAGACAGATAGATACCATTGGCAGTCTCTATAGTATTTGTACTGGTGCTAGAGTTTTTCCATTATAAGTCTACATTTCCCATAAGCCGTGTTGCTTCTTGGAATCTGAAAAGACGTTTTCCCCCATTTAAAAATGTATTATGTTTTTAACCTTTGTAATAAATCCCCATCTCGTTTGAAATACTGAATATTTGCAGCTTCTAGGCTTCTTCTAAAAGTGTATACTACTATAAATGTCTGCAGAAGCTCTCTCCCGGCGTTATAGAAAAGGTGGATAAACTATAAACTTCAGTATATGAGACTGAAACCAAACCATATGCCTCTAAACATGTCCCTTTTTATCACCACCACCACCATCATCACCATCATCATCATCATCATCATCATCATCATCATCATGGAGGAAACATGTTCTCTAGGTTGTATCTTGTTGTATATGTTCTGATATGTGCCTTGTCATTTTAAATTATATATATTTAAAAAAAAATAGTCCCTACCCCTATCCCTCAAGAGGCTTGCCTTTTGCCAGGTCGCCATTGTAAATAAGAATCTGTTCTTAATGACTTGCCTGGTTAAATAAAGGTTAAATAAAAAATTAAAAGGTTGGATACCCATAGAACCCATTCTCATTCAGATATCTTGAGGTGACAGGTCAAGGGACCCGTTTGAAAATGGCCATGCCCGTTTTTCCCTCGCCAAAGTTTTGCCTAAATTTGGAGCATTATTTAGCCCCGCCCCCTTCCCGACAAGGTAACATGACATGGTTGATACCAACTTAGGCCTTCTAGTTTCATATGATACCAGGAGCTTCACTCTAGCTTCAGAAATGAGCCTGCTAGGCCCCAGGATGTCCACAATTACAAGTGCATAAAGCATACAATATAAAGCATAAATGCTATGTTGTATTCAAAAAGGTACGTAAGCAGCGTTTTACATGCGTTTAGCCTCCACTAACAGCCCTGCTTTTGGGGCTGGAGGGGGGAGAGAAGAGAGAGAATAAAGGAGGGAAGGGACTCACTGGAGGGGGCAGCAGAAGGGGGCAGGGAGGAGGCGGGGGGGCCCCAGCCCTTCATGTTGTAGGCCGACACACGGACGTAGTACAGACGCCCCTGGAGGCAGAACATGAGAACACAGTCAATTCATCACTGACATATCAAGATGGGCCCTGCCATTGGCTGTACAGTGGGGGTTAGGTGGGAAACAGAAAGCATGTCAGAAAAATCAAAGTAAATGAAACTAGAGTAAAATGTTTTTTGTTTTTCATAGCATTGTCCATCTTCAATTGAATTGGGTCATTAGCCAGTCATTATCTCCATAGTCATTTGTGCGCAAATGACATCACTGGTTCACAAAACCTAACTCAAATCAAGTAAGGGTTAATGCATGCTGAGATGTCCATTATCAGAAAATAATGGAGGTGTGAACTAGGGGTGCACAGATCGATCGGCACGCAATCTGTATCGGCCGATTTTGACCTCAAATATGTGATCTGCTCATTGCAGATATTACTTTATTGTCGCCGATTGCATAGCCGATCATGCTGCACGTGAGAAACATGAGGCAGCCCATTTTCATGTCTTCAATGTCTATCGTTTAACTTTCATATTGTGCTCTAACGTTTATATCATTGTGTTGCAAAGCACACGCTTTGCTTTCGTCAGTACTCACCTCCACACACCACACCAGACTGTCAACACACCCCTTGCGTCTTTGAATCACACAAATCAGCTGGTGATTAGAGCAGACTCAGCAGAGATAAGTTACCTCCAGTCCTCCCGCCTACCGAGGCATTTGCATTCTGTTAAGTCCGTGTTTGATCCATATTTGCGTGTATCCTCGTAACGTTAATAGCTCCGGTAGCTTTAGCCGCTTTAGCTTATAAATCGATAAAATAGTTTCCTTGGGTTATTTTTCTTGTGTAACAGGGAAATCCCGGAATGGAGTATTTTTGTTGAGTGAACTGAACATGGAAATCCCGAAGTGGAATATTTTTGTTCCTTTATAAACTGAACTGAGGGAACTGGACTGAACTACTAGCCATTTAGTTCAACACAGTCTTGTGCTCCAATTATCTCACACACACAAAATCATGTTAGCGGTTTCCTTTAGCCTACACAGTATAAAATATTGATGTAGAAAAAAAAGAAAATGTGCTCCACTTTCAATTTGATGCATGAAATGTAGGCCTATATGTAAAATGGAAACTGTTCTATAATAGACTGCTATAGCTGCTTACAAAATAAATAAATAAATATATATATATATATATATATATATATATATATATATATATATTGTAAGCAGCTATAGCAGTATATAGTATATATATATATATATACAGTATATATATATATATACAGTATATATATACAGTATATATGATCGGTCGATGATCGGTCGATGATCGTCGGTGATCGGCAATCGGTGATCGGTGGCAAAAAACGTGATCGGTGCACCCCTAGCGTGAACTGTCCGAGGCGAAAGCCGAGGACGGTTGCCTCCATGAAGGATCTTTTAAGTTTGTCTTTGAATTATATTAATGAGTTTCAGTTAGCTTTGAACTCAAACAGCCGGTAGAAGTACTTTTTACTTCGATACTTTTTATATTACATTTCAGAGCCTGTACTCTCTTTTTTTACTCTGACTTGAGTAAATAGGTTGAGGGGGGGTGGGGAGTGTTACCGTGGTGAGGCCGTTGATGGGACACTTGAGAGACTGAAGGTTGTCCAGGACCACCTCTCCAGCAAGCAGTGAGAAGTCCTTCAAACAGCTCCACTCCACTGCCAACATACACACACGCACGGACGCGTGCACACAAACACACACACACAAACAAGCAAAAATTAGCAATAGGTTCGACCACATAATACGCACATTTCTGAAATGCAGGATGGCAGGTGCAGCCCACCCTACTCTGCACACACACACACACACACACACACACACACAACACACACACACACACACACACACACACACACACACACACACACACACACACACACACAAACACACACACACTTTAGCCAATAGAGAGCCAAAGTCACGCCCTCTTCCGGATTAGGCATACAAACCAAGGTATTTCATCTGCCATTTATTTTTCTATAGACATTTTATAAAATGCTTATAAAAATAGTTGTACTTGGTTAAACCAAGCAATTCAGCTATATTTAGAATCAGGAGAGACCATAGAACATTTCACTCCAAAACTTTAAAATAAAAAGTTTTTATTTTTAACTCATTGAGTGCCAGCCACTTTTGGAGAACGGACGCTCCCAGTGCCAGAGTTTCAGAGCTTTTTTCAGTGATTTCTTGAGGCCCACAGAATATTGTGTGATATTACTATGTAAACACCGAACACGCAAAAAGAACGATGAGACTCTCTTCTATCATCAGCAAAAACAGGTTTATTGATACCATTTTCCGTTCTTTAGTTATCAGCCGGAGAAGATAGCTTGATTTAACCAAAAACAGCCGTTTTTTTCTAGAAGCTGAGATAATGAGCCTTTTGTGAAATTAAACATTTCAAGCACATCAGACTCTGAAGCTAATATTTTCTGATGTAGTCACACCTCAAAAATAATTTCCTTCAATAAAACAGTGAAGGCCAGGGAATTTTGTTTGGCAGAATAATATTTTTTAGCTGCAACCAGCAGCGCTGGCCCCTGCGTGCGCTGCTGGTTGCAGCTTCTTGCTGGTCTTGATTTGCTGCTGGTGGGCATCGGATATTCTGGCTTGCGTTTGCCAATCCTCTCCTGCTGTCTGGGTCTGTCTGGGTCAGTGTTGTATGCTGCTCTGCGTGCCCCCCCCCCCCCCCCCCAACTGCACACTCCTCCTCCGTGTGGGAGTGTCTCTGGTGGCTTTCTACTGCGTTTGCTGTGCACAGTGAAGGGTGCGCTACATCCAGCTTTTTTACAGCGTTCCGCGTGTGTTTGTCACCGGCTCCCATGCTTCCAGTTGAGAATAATAACAACTCCACGGCTGATCATGCGGATGGGCTGTCGCAGCGGACATGGAGGGGCTCAATTAAGGCAGCAGATTGGCTGCTGCAGGCACAGCTAACGTTATGCTTCATGCATATCGATGCAAACGGATGCGATGCGATTTCCGTTTCCCCAACGACTTCTTCTCTGTTTTTCTCTGCCTTTCTGTAATCTGGAGAGCACTGTCGCCACCTAAGGGTTCTGTAAAATAGGTTATAGACCTCCAATAGCTACAATATTTGTACAGGAGATGTATCGGGCATTGATCCACGTCCCACCGTCAAAAAACGCAATTGACGACAATCGTCGTCTTTGGCACTCTACGTTACTAATCGAATTGACAACGATTATCGTCATTGGCACTCAATGAGTTAATCAGCATTTTTTTGGGGTCCATGTGAAATGTTTTTTTTTGGTCCGAGTGAAATGTTCTATGGTCTCGCCTGATTCTAAATATAGCTGAATTGCTTGGTTTGACCAAGTAAAAATGTAGGTGGACAAAAGAATGACGGTGTGGAGGATGCTGAACCTGGGAGAGGGCGTGACCTTGGCTCTCTCTAGCTCTGCTGGTGGCAGCTAAAAGGTGTCGGCAATAAACTGCTGTTCCAAAGTCAACACCGTGCTCAGCTTCACGTCATTACAAATCAATAGTTCCTCGTGTTCTGAGGAGGCTTCCATTAACCTTCTCAATGTCCTGCTGATTGCCCCCAGAGGCGCTCTCTCTCTCTCTTGCTCTCTCCCTCTCAATTCAATTTTCAATTCAAACAGGCTTTATTGGCAAGAGAAACATGTTTAAATTGTCAAAGCAAGTGTCAAATGAAAAGAAAAAATGTGTGTACCGTTTAAGATATAGAAGAATCTAGAAATGGGGCCATAATTTAGAAAACATGAGAGGATGAAAAAGACTGGAAATGGTTGATTCAGACCCATGAACTCGTTTGGAAAGTGTTTATTTAAGACATAGACCGAGAGAAGTCGGGTCATTTCCCCATTCACTCCAATGTTAACGACTTTCTTTTTGGACACACCCACACCCCCCCCGGCCTATTACCGCATTAGCCTCACATGTGTGCATGCATGTGTGCATCTGTGTGTGTGTACTTGGTCACCACAGTAGTTGAGACAGTGTGTGTGTGTGTGTGTGTGTGTGTGTGTGCGTGCACGTGTCTGTACTTGGTCACCACAGTAGAGTTGAGACACTGTGTGTGTGTGTGTGTGTGTGTGTGTATACCTCTGTACTTGGTCACCACAGTAGAGTTGAGACACTGTGGTTCCTGGAAGGTGACAGTGAGCGAGGTGCTACTGCTCACGCTCAGACGCACCACAGACGGGGCCTCCGGCACACCTGAGCAGGGGCAGAGACATGAGGCGGAGTCTGAGGCTGAGAGACACTTCTTGAGTCCACTCTAAAGCCTGTGACAGACACCTATGCTGCTAGGCCATTCACATGGACGCACATCGCTAAGACCGGGCCTAGTTAAGACTAGGCTTAAGTTTCTGAATCCTGATTGCTAATCAAAAAGAAGGCACTGAAGAACATAATGCCCCCTCAATTCTCATGTGATGAAATGAAAAGGCTGTTAAATCCACTTTGAGCTTCATTTTAGCTTGACCTTTGTCTATCCCCCCCCCCTTTTATCCCCCATTAGTGCTAATTTTAATTTATTTATCCTGGTTGCTGCTCCATCCTCTGCCGATCTGGGGAGAGCCGAAACTGGCTCCATGCTTCCTCCGAGACATGGGGAGTAGCCAGCCGCTTCTTTTCACCTGACAGGGGAAGCTTCACCTGTAGGACATAGCACGTGAGAGGATCACGCTATTCCAACGAGTTCCCCTCCCTCCGAACAGGCGCCCCTAACGACCAGAGGAGGCACCACTTCAGCGACCAGTTATTGCATGTTTTTGGTGAGGGGTTCCTATATGAAGGAAGCCCCCAGGGGGCACGGGGAGAACATGCCCACACAGAGAGGCCCTATTGACGACCCCACCCGGGCGGTGGGCACTCGGACAGGCACGCACTCCTTCAGCGCTCACAACGTCCCAGGTGGGAATCGAACCCAGGACCTTCTAGCTGTGAGGCGACAGCGCTACCACTGCGCCACCGTGCCCCCCCTTTGTCTATTTATTTTTATACCGTTTTTTTTCCAGAGATTTCCCACCGTTTTCACCCCATTTGTACTTGGCCAAATCCCCCTGCTGTCCCGGTCATTGATCGACCCCATCTGCCAATCTGGAGTTCTAGACTTGCACATCATGCTTCCTCCGATACATGTGCAGTCGCTCAAGTACACCTGCAGTATGACTAATTATAAATCTTGAGGAAATAACAGCTGACACGAGGAGCCTTTCTCACCTTTCACTTTACCTCAGTTCAACTCTGATTTTCCACTGCAGAAGATAAACCAGCCCAGCGGCAATATGCAAAATGATGTGAACACAATGTGAGGAAATTACCATGATTTAGTAAAAAGTCTCCCTCATGTAGGTGGAATGTATTGAAATGAGGCTGTTATTGTGGGTCAGTGAACAAACTGAACGTTGCGCTCTGGCGTTCAGCTGAACACAAATTGGTTCCGAAACAGACGTGGGCGTCAAAAGCAAACAACTCACAACTCCGGCTGGATAATGGATCAGGGAGAAGATGGACAGAATATATCTGTGGGGGTTGAGAGTAAAACATTCAAGACTGCTGCATTTTAGTAGACTCCTCCCAAACTGTAGACGATTGATGGCGGGATATAGATCATCCTTTTTTTCACCCAATATTAACGACCAATTCTCGTCAAAAAGATTTCAAATACTAACGTGTTAACTAACGTGTTAACTAACGTGTTAACTAACGTAGGCATTGTTTAGATTTGGACACTTGCCAATGATGAAAGCATAATTTCCATACATTATGAACACCTACCTATATTTTAAGTGTCGATTTTGACAAAATTATGATAATTTTCTGACATTTTGCATATTATATTTCCTCCTCGTTAACCATTTTCTGTGTGGGTGGGGATTGATTTCCCCCCGAACCTGCGCTGCACGCACCTTTACTGACAGTATCGTTTGGAGCGTGCCGCTTGAAATCCTCTTTAAATTTAAAAAATCCACTTTCAATCTGCTTTCAATTTAAACGGTATCAGTCCACGCACCGTTTAGGCACAGGTACCGTTTTAAAAGTCTCATTTTAGCAGAAAAATACCAAACAATAGCCATCCCTAGTTCCCAGGTGACTCACGTGCGTGCTGGAAACCGGTTCTCATGCGTTTGTAGAGCTTGCTCCTCCACTCCCAGGCCCTTAGGGCCCTGTCCTTCTGACAGGCCTCCAGAGAGAGGCCCTCGGTCTGGGCCTGGGCCGCCAGCTCTGCTGCCCGACGCTCGGCCTCCACCACCAGGCTGCTCAGGTGAGCCTCCCTGCTCTCCACACTCACAACTGAGAGGGAAGACACACACACACACACACACAACCATAACTTACAAAATGAACATCATGCTGTATTGAAGAATTGAAACTAGTGATTGAGACCATAAACCCGTTAGGAAAGTGTTTACTGAGGTCATAAATCAAGTAGGGTCATTTTCCCATTGACAGCTATACAATCTGACTTCTTTTTGGAGTCAGTGGAGTCGCCCGCCTGCTGGCCATTAGAAGGAATGCAGCTTTAAGGCACTTCATTTTTCAGATGCAGAGGTTGCCCCTTGTGGCCCATTTCCACCGCTGGTATCAGCGCGGCCCCGCCCAGCTCGTCTGGCTTTTTTGTCTCATTCCACCGATCAAAAACGTGGACAGCCCGGGTTGAGTCGGGGTTGAGTCGTGCTAGTTTTGGTCCCTGCTTTGTTGAGGTTCCAGCGCTGTGAACCTGGTACCATACCGTGACGTGAAAACACTGCAGACGACTGATTGGTCAGGCAGAATTGTGTTTACTGTATCTACTGACTGTCAATGCTGAATACCAGTTTAGTGGGGCTTACCTTCTCTTCTGTTAATGTTATTTCCATCAGTCTTTTGTGTTGCTGCCGTCGGCTCTGGTGAAATAAAATCGTTCTCCTTGCTCAGCTTTAACATGACGGTGGTTTTCAATTGTTTGGAGAGAGAAAAAGTCCGCTCCTCGGGAAGCCCTTTGTAGTTGTGTGATGCGTTGGCTCCGCTAGGCCGGAGGCGGGGGTTTAGTGAAGCCGCGGTCTTGCCTGGTGAGAGGCCGCCGGGGTAGAGGCTTCCCTTCTCCCTGTAGCGCAACTCCCGTCCCCCGCGCAGTGCATGCATATGAGTTTGAGTAACAACAAAGTGATATCCATTCTCCTAGTCGATTGTCACATTTGCCCATGTACACTGTAGGTCATTTAGAGGCACCAGTATTTCATAAACAGTTTAAACGTTCTGTGTATGGATTTAATTTTAACGTTATACGTTATAGCCTACTTCGGCTATGGGCGGAGGGCAGATATGCGGTCGCTATGATGACCAGGTGTGGGCGGAGGCGAGTACACTTGAAACTGGAAACAGAGTCTATATCAAGTAGAGACGAGTAAGACCAGGTCGAGTAGAGCTGTACTGTGCTGTTATATGTGGTGGAAATGAGCCATTGGTCTGTACTGATGTCTATTCAGCTTCTTCCTCATGTATTCTTAACTTGTATAAACACCACAGAAGAAGAGACAGATGAGTCCGTCATATTAGATGAAGTTACAGAGACTGAGTCAGATTTGTTTTGATGAGTTGTGACCAAAACTCTGTCCAATAAACAAGCTGCTTGTGATTCCCAAATGGAGATTAAAAATAAATTAAAATGCAACTTATGCAAGACAGTCAACTTTTGCATGATGGCTGACACAAAAGATGAAATAATTGAGGGTGTGGTCACTCCCACGGGTTTCTCTCTCATATTGACAGACGCTGTAATGGCTGCTGAAGGATGGAGACGTCCACAGACAAAAGAATCATCGCTGCCTTGTCTTGGAAATCGATCGAGGAGCCAGGATGAATGTTCTCCTTCCACTAAGTGGGCGAGCAAACACACACATCCCGACCTGCACTGCTCACTACACAAACACACACATCACGACCTGCACTGCTCACTACACAAACACACACATCACGACCTGCACTGCTCACTACACACACACACATCACGACCTGCACTGCTCACTACACAAACACACACATCACGACCTGCACTGCTCACTACACACACACACACATCACGACCTGCACTGCTCACTACACAAACACACACATCACGACCTGCACTGCTCAGTACACAAACACACACATCACGACCTGCACTGCTCACTACACAAACACACACATCACGACCTGCACTGCTCACTACACAAACACACACATCACGACCTGCACTGCTCACTACACAAACACACACATCACGACCTGCACTGCTCACTACACAAACACACACATCACAACCTGCACTGCTCACTACACAAACACATCACAACCTGCACTGCTCACTACACAAACACACACATCACGACCTGCACTGCTCACTACACAAACACACACATCACGACCTGCACTGCTCACTACACAAACACACACATCATGACCTGCACTGCTCACTACACAAACACACACATCACGACCTGCACTGCTCACTACACAAACATCACGACCTGCACTGCTCACTACAAAAACACACACATCATGACCTGCACTGCTCACTAACAAACACACACATCACGACCTGCACTGCTCACTACACAAACACACACATCACGACCTGCACTGCTCACTACACAAACACACACATCACGACCTGCACTGCTCACTACACAAACACACACATCACGACCTGCACTGCTCACTACACAAACACACACATCACGACCTGCACTGCTCACTACACAAACACACACATCACGACCTGCACTGCTCACTACACAAACACACACATCACGACCTGCACTGCTCACTACACAAACACACACATCACGACCTGCACTGCTCACTACACAAACACACACATCACGACCTGCACTGCTCAATACACAAACACACACATCACGACCTGCACTGCTCACTACACAAACATCACGACCTGCACTGCTCACTACACAAACACACACATCACGACCTCCACTGCTCAGTACACAAACACACACATCACGACCTGCACTGCTCACTACACAAACACACACATCACAACCTGCACTGCTCACTACACAAACATCACGACCTGCACTGCTCAGTACACAAACACACACATCACGACCTGCACTGCTCACTACACAAACACACACATCACGACCTGCACTGCTCACTACACAAACACACACATCACGACCTGCACTGCTCACTACACAAACACACACATCACGACCTGCACTGCTCACTACACAAACACACACATCACGACCTGCACTGCTCACTACACAAACACAAACATCACGACCTGCACTGCTCACTACACAAACACACACATCACGACCTGCACTGCTCACTACACAAACACACACATCACGACCTGCACTGCTCACTAACAAACACACACATCACGACCTGCACTGCTCACTACACAAACACACACATCACGACCTGCACTGCTCAATACACAAACACACACATCACAACCTGCACTGCTCACTACACAAACACACACATCACGACCTGCACTGCTCACTACACAAACACACACATCACGACCTGCACTGCTCACTAACAAACACACACATCACGACCTGCACTGCTCACTACACAAACACACACATCACGACCTGCACTGCTCACTAACAAACACACACATCACGACCTGCACTGCTCACTACACAAACACACACATCACAACCTGCACTGCTCACTACACAAACACACACATCACGACCTGCACTGCTCACTAACAAACACACACATCACGACCTGCACTGCTCACTAACAAACACACACATCACGACCTGCACTGCTCACTACACAAACATCACGACCTGCACTGCTCACTACACAAACACACACATCACAACCTGCACTGCTCACTACACAAACACACACATCACGACCTGCACTGCTCACTACACAAACACACACATCACGACCTGCACTGCTCACTACACAAACACACACATCATGACCTGCACTGCTCACTACACACACACATCCCAAACTGCACTGCTCACTACACGTGCATCTGGAACTTTACATGTCAAGCTCGTCCGAGGAGGCTAAACGCCACATTGTACATAATGCAAATGGACAATTCAATCAATAGAACTTTGACATAATAATACCGCAATGGCCATTTGTGGAGGAGTGGAGGGTACGGGTTCAAATCTGCCTAAGCTTCAGGGAGAGTAGAAGCTACAGATCTTACCTGTTTCAAAGTAACCTTTTGCTGCCCCTTGTCATGACAGTAAAGAGAGATGCTCACAAGTCTTTGGTCACAAGTCTTTGGTCACAAGTCAAAGTCAAGTCTCAAGTCTTTGGTCACAAGTCCAAGTCAAGTCTCAAGTCTTTGGTCACAAGTCCAAGTCAAGTCTCAAGTCTTTGGTCACAAGTCCAAGTCAAGTCTTTGAGGGGCAAGTCCAAGTCAAGTCTCAAGTCCCTATGGATGAGCGTTCTATCATCTGCTGCATGCCATCCGGTCTGCTTACACTGCATAGCTAAAACTAAGGAAGTCAAAGCATGTACTGTATTATCCTCACTCTATTAGAATACAGTAGCAGCAATGATTAGAGATGACATTAGTAGACATTTCCTTAATGTTAATGCACCAAAAAAATACAAAATAAAAATAAAGAAAAATAAAGATTGTTCACAAGTCCCAAACCTTCAAAGCCAAGTCAAGTCTCAAGTCTTTGAGGACGAGTCTCAAGTCAAGTCTCAGGTCTACTGTGTGTGTGACTTAAAGGAACACTCCGCCCATTTTAAACCAGCTTTGTATCATTAGAACATCAGTAGTATATCAGAAAACTGTAAACGGTTTTGAAGTCTATCATTTAATTTGACAGTTATTGAGTGTTAAAGTGTGGACCAGTGACATCACTGGTCCACACTAACTCAAATTAATAACTCATTAACTCAAATCAAGTCTCAACTGTCAAACTATTCATCATTCATCTAGTTTGACAGTTATTGAGAGTTGATTTGAGTTAATGAGTTATGAGTCAGTTAAGTGCGACTCAAGTCAAGTCTCAAGTCCAAGTCCCCATCTCTGCCTTGTAAAAACCGGCTTCGAGTCGCTCTCTCCATAGCGTTCCAGACCTTTCTTAAACTGTGCATGCGTGTTAATGTGTGTGGTGCGTGCGTGCGTGCCACTGGCTTTGAAACGCTATCGTCATCAAGGCGTTACGCTCTCTCTCTCTCTCTCTCTCTCTCTCTATGGCTGCGTTCCTTTGCAGTGATCAGCATGTATTGTACAATGGTAATAGTGAGAACAGCCCGTGGAAAAGTCGCAATGAAACGCTATTATGTGCAGTACTGAGTGCGCTTTCACTCTCAAATGACCCCACATCAGCACATGAAGGAATCACCAAACTTGTTTTTACTGAAAGCCGTTTTAGTTCTCAGCCCTGATAGCCTACTCTGTGCTGCTTTTAATCTCTCTCAATAATGCTCTCAACACAACACATTATTGGTGAAATGACTAAAAACGAACAGTTGCAAATCAAAGTTTATAGCCTACCACATGGGTCAAGAAATGTGGCGAAAACACAGCTCAGTGTTCAGGGCTCAGTGGCTTGAAAGCGGACATGTTTGGAGAGAAGCCCTGCGCTGCTCGCACTGTTAGAAAAAAAATCATGCACAAGGCGAGCACCAGACGGAGGTAGCGCCCAACCACGCCCAACAAATTTACGTCATTTGACGCGCCCGCCCCTCGCTCCACCCCCGCGCCCTTCACGGCAGGGTGAGCATAATACAAGCTTAACGCAGTCTCATCTCATGTAACCACAGCATTGAACATCACACTGTAACACAGTCTCATCTCATGTAACCACAGCATTGGACATCACACTGTAACACAGTCTCATCTCACGTAACCACAGCATTGGACTGTAACACAGTCTCATCTCACGTAACCACAGCATTGGACATCACACTGTAACACAGTCTCATCTCACGTAACCACAGCATTGGACTGTAACACAGTTTCATCTCATGTAAACACAGCATTGGATATCACACTGTAACACAGTTTCATCTCATGTAACCACAGCATTGGACTGTAACACAGTCTCATCTCACGTAACCACAGCATTGGATATCACACTGTAACACAGTTTCATCTCATGTAAACACAGCATTGGATATCACACTGTAACACAGTCTCATCTCATGTAACCACAGCATTGGACATCACACTGTAACACAGTCTCATCTCATGTAACCACAGCATTGGACATCACACTGTAACACAGTCTCATC
>NW_028150441.1:0-18891 GCF_964638095.1 Poromitra crassiceps | reverse complement strand
CTGTTCTCAGTCACAGGTCTTGTCTCGGAGCAGAGAATCACCACAGCATGCAGGAAGACAGACATACCGACAGACAATAATTATCAATATCGACTGATATGAAATCTTTTATATCGATATACTTTTTAACTATATCGCCCAGCCCTACTCATGATATAATATACAGTCTCTAGAAGTGTACTGTATGATTCAACCTTTCCCATGTTCTAGTGTAAAAAAGAACAAACAAACTGAAAAAATTAAAATAAAAAAAAGGAAACAAAAATTGTAATAAATCGTAGTATCGAATCGCAATAATCGTAGAATCGCAATATATCGAATCGGCACCCAAGTATCGTGATAGTATCGAATCAGGAGATAAGTGAATCGTCCCACCCCTAACGCGCATGTGTACACACACACACACACACACACACACACACACACACACACACACACAGTCACTGCTCCTCCATGTAAACCAGTTTCCATTGAGATTTGTTTACAGTCAGGCCTGGTCACGGTAACGTATCCCTCCACCAAGGTCGTGGTTCGGTGTAGAGTAAGGCGCTGACAGGGTTCTGCGCAGCCTCGGCTTGGAGCCTTCCCGCTGACTAGCGCGTGGCGACAGTGAGACTGTACATTCGCTTGTTAAGCTGTGACGTATGTGACAATACGACCTTCGGGTCCAAGCGCCAAGCTTCCAAGCGTCTCTGCGTTGTCAATATGCCGCAGTGCTGTGTCCTTCATTGTTGGAATAGATCCGAGACTAAAAAACGATTCAACTGTCATTCTATCACTTTCCTTGCGATGAGAAAGAGAAGAGGAAATGGCTGAAGTTAAGGTACGTTACAATTTGGAGAAAGTACGTAGAAAAACAAAGTTTGGCGCTAAGTCGAAACAGATTATCTATAAAAAGTTATGAGTTAAGTTAAAAAATAATTTATAAAAAGATATCTAAAAAGATTCATGGGAACCATACTTGTTTTGAATGCGGTGAATGAGGAGCGGTGCCGCTTGGCCCCGGAGGTGATGCCTGTCGTCAGATGCAATGAGTGGGTGTGTGGATGCAGGGAGGCAAGTCGAAGTACAGTGACCACTCACTCACCCACCTGCTCAGTTCTGCACGGTTCTCAAAATATGCGAAGGACAGACAGACGGTTCCAAAATTAATATTTAATTAGATGCAGTGCCCATAGCGGTGCCCTCCCTCCCCCGTTTTTTTCTTTTCTTTCCTTTTTCCACACTGCCCTTTCACACTAACCCTAACCCTATGTAATGGACATGAGTGCACCAGAAGCCACCTAGTGTTTTGGAGGTGTACTGCAGCCAACACGCCGAGGTACATTCGATAGGCTACTCGAATGTACCTCGGCGTGTTGGCTGCAGTACCGGCAGTGCAGGCCGGACTGGTCACGCCGAACTATGCCAACGCCGAATCAGGCCGGACTGGTCGATCATCCCGCGCCCGCGCATCGCGGCGGCCTCGCCCGGTCGATAGGTTCCGTAAGTCGCCGCGCTGCCGAGCCAACCGGTCGGCGACAAGCGGCGCCTTCCGCCCAGCACCCGCTGTATCGCGAGGCGAGCAGACCGGTTGGCCTTTCAGGTTTCTCTCTTTTGGGGGGTTCTCCGAGCAGATGCCCTCCCGCCTCAAGAAGAGAGGCATCTTGCCACAGAGTCACTACGCCAAAGAATCAGTTGCCATGCTGCCACGCCATCAGAATTAATACCATACCGCTTCAGGCCATGAATCCTATCGCTATGCCATACTTTAATAAAGCTTGCTGATTAACCTTACCCTCTGGTCTCTCATGATTGAAATGATGGTCTCGACCTAGTTTCAAGATGAAGACCAGACACGCTGCCTCACGCCACACGTAATCTAGAGACATAGCGACCTCAGCATCACATGTAATCCTAGCATGACGACAAGTGCAGTAATCCCAGAGTGACGTCGTTAACGTCGTCAGTGCAGTAGTGACGCACTTGCCTAGGTGACGGCGTTAAGGTCGTCAGTGCCGAGGCTATGATGTGGCAGTATTTATAGCCACGCCGAGCGCACCACAGTCCTTGTTCCCTGCCCTCCAGCCGCTGCACTAAGTGATCCAATTCCTTCTCCGGAAGCCGCGTTTCACCCCACCCACCTCCCCAGTCCACCACCAATGTATTGACTCCCGAAGAATCCCCTACGGGGGGGGATTCTCCGAGCAGATGCCCTCCCGCCTCAAGAAGAGAGGCATCTTGCCACGGAGTCACTACGCCAAAGAATCAGTTGCCATGCTGCCACGCCATCAGAATTAATGCCATACCGCTTCAGGCCATGAATCCTATCGCCATGCCATACTTTAATAAAGCTTGCTGATTAACCTTACCCTCTGGTCTCTCATGATTGAAATGTACGTAATGAAAGTCACATAATGTACGTAATGAAAGTCACATAATGTTCGTAATGAAAGTCACATAATGTACGTAATGAAAGTCACATAATGTACGTAATGAAAGTCACATAATGTACGTAATGAAAGTCACATAATGTACGTAATGAAAGTCACAAAATGTACGTAATGAAAGTCACATAATGTACGTAATGAAAGTCACATAATGTACGTAATGAAAGTCCACACAATGTCATTAATCTCTGCTTTGAAGCCTCCAAATGTTCTTGTGCTGTAAAATGTAATAATAACTGTGTACTTATTGGAGCCGTCGTGGTATAAATACATTAAGAACATGCAGGTTATTATTTGAGCCGTGTTATAAAGACTAGGGATGCACCGATATGAAAATTTTGGCCGATGCCGATAACCGATATTAACTCATTGAGTGCCACGGACGAGTATAGTCGTCAATTCAAATACTGACGTAGAGTGCCAATGACGACTAAAGTCGTCAATCGCGTTTTTTGACGGTGGGACATGGATCAAAGCCAGATCCATCTCCTGTAAAATTTTGGGGCATGTTGAATGTGTATAACCTATTTTACCGACCCATTAGGTGGCGACAGTGCTCTCCATATTAGAGAAAGTTGAGTAAAAAACAGAGAAGAAGTCGTTATGGAAACGGAAACGGCATCGGTATGCATCGATATGCATGAAGCATAACGTTAGCTGTGCCTGTGAACAGCAGTCAATCTGCTGCCACAATTGAGCCCCTCCGTGTCCGCTGCGATAGCCCCTCCATATGATTTAGTTGCCGACACCAGCGTCTTTCTGAAAAGTTACATTATTCTCAGCTGGGAGCCGGCGACACGCTGTGAAAAAGCGGGGTGCAGCGCACTTTTCAGTGCAGAGCAAACGCAGAGCAAACGCAGCAGAGCCACCGGAGACACTCCCACGGAGGAGGAGGAGGGGGGTGGGGCACGCAGGGCAGCATACAACCATTAAGTAAACACAGACCCAGACAGCAGGCTCGATGCACAGAGACAGGCAAACAAGCTAGAATATCTGATGCCCACCAGCAGTAAATCAAGGCCAGCAAGAAGGTGTAGGGTCTGCGCTGCTGGTTGCAGCTAAAAAATATTATTTGGCCAAACAAAATTCCTTTGTTTTCACTCTTTTATTGAAGGAAATTATTTTTGAGGTGTCATTACATCAGAAAATATTAGCTCCAGAGTCAGTGATGTGCTTGAAATGCTTCATTTCACAAAAGGCTGAATATCTCAGCTTCTTCTTCTTTCTCCTCGTTCTTTGTGCGTGTTCGGTGTTTACATGGTAATATCACACAATATTCTGTGGGCCTCGAGAAATCACTGAAAACGCCCTGAAACTCTGGCACTGGGAGCGTCCGTTCTCCAAAAGTGGCTGGCACTCAATGAGTTAAGATTGCTGTTATGGCTGATAACCGATATTTACCGATGTCGATATGATCTGTATAAAAACACATTTCTATGATAATAAAATTTTGTACATACTGAAAAAGTTATGCATTTCTTTATTTCAATAACATTTGTACAAAAGCCCATAAATCATAGATTGACTGCATTATTTCATCTCAATGTGAAGAATTTGGCTGATACCGATAACCGATATTAACATTGCAACATCGGACCGATACCGATATGTTAAAAAATGACTAACATCGGCTGATACCGATATGATTGCCGATATATCGTGCATCCCTAATAAAGACATTAAGAACATGCAGGTTATTATTTGAGCCGTGTTATAAAGACATTAAGAACATGCAGGTCATGTTATCCTTTACAGACACAGAAACATTCAAAAGCAATTAAGACATCATGAACACAGGGTAAGTAAGCAGAGTATAGACTGTACAGACACTATACATTTTGAGGCATTGATCATGTTAGTATCAAGTGTGTCAGAAGAGAATATTCCTAAATCATTGGAGAGCAATATTACTGGGATTTTTTTCTGTTAAAAAGTCATTATACCAGATTTATAGACAAAACATATATTAATCATCAATAAGGAACTTGTTGAGATCCCCCCCTCAAAGCCGGGTATGACTATAGGAATTTTTGGACTGGAGGATCTTTTTCATATAGTTCTAAGAACAGTTGGTGGAACCCCTCCCTTTTTATTGTGTTCGCACCACATGAACTCTGAGAACCATTATAGTATAGTTTTGAGGGACTTCTTTAGCTCCTACCTACTTCAGGGGAGGTACTCAACAAAATAGATGTTAATGGATGCATTATTGTGGTCACGTCACAAAGCCATGAGAGCGGCTGTTCTGCTCTTCAGGTCTGCAGTCAGAAAAACTGCCAGCAGGCAAACTTACAGAGGTGTGGCAGAACGAGGGTAGAAAAGAGGACAGAGTATGATGGTAGAGGGGGTTTGTCGCCACCCTTTGGTTAAATGAAGAAACTACAAAGACAGATTTCACATACTGTAAGTGAAATTTTGTTTCTGTGCTTTTCTTGGATGGTAATTTAATAGAGACATCTTTGATACTTGTTTAATTTTTTAGTTCATGTGATTTAATGTTTAAACTTGTTTTCAATCATTTGAAAATGTTTGTTTCTTTTTGTTTTAAGCCTGGGGAAGCTCTGGACAGATGTAAACAGCCCAATGAGATAAATATGGAAGTCACATATTGTTGCCTGACAGAGAGTTGAAGTCAGGTTATGGAGACCACATTGTTAGCTATACACTACATTGCCTAAACCTAAAGTACACACTAGGTCGATATGATGGTTTCGTAATTAGGGGATTTGGCTATTTGAGCCACGTTCATTGCTGACAGGAATATAAAACCATGCACACAGTCATGCAGTCTCCATAGACAGACATTGGTAGGAGAATGGGCCATACCGAATAACTCAGTGACTGTCAGTGTCAACACCATCATAGAGACAGTCGGTCTATGTGGGAACACCCACAAAATGTTATATGGCTGGTGCGCGAGTGGGGTAATACCGCCCATATATCTCAATGGGTTGACTCACCAAAGGACGGTGCTGCGGCTCTACACTGCAGGATTGGGATTCTAGAGCAGGAACACGTCTGTTCAGATGTGCGTTTACTGCGGGGGTTAAATCCCCGATTGTGTCTGCCTGGGCTGGGCTAGCAGCTAAATGCTAACTATGCTGAATGGAGAGAACTGAGGATTTACCCCACCCTGACCACGCCCCCAGCCAGCTAGCTACCCCAGTGTTTATGACGAGACATCGACTCAACCTACAGTATAGGATGGCAACTGTCCAACAAGTCAGTTTGTGATGAATAAATAAATAAATAAATAAATAAATAAATAAATAAATAAATAAATAAATACATAAATAAATAATAATTTGTGGTCTATTAGCCTGATATTTTGACTGAATGGCCATTTCATTTCCCCCCTATTATTCAGTCTGACAGTGCTTCCATGTTATCAGTTTCCCTGAACCGATCACTAGTGACTGACCTGACGTATCGGCTGCTCTGACCTCATTTTCAGTTATGTTGGCCTAATCACCTCACATCACCCGACCTCACTAATGGAAACAAAAATCTGCTGCAATGTTCCAACTCCACATGAATGGCTAGGATTTTGGAATTTGACGAGTGTCCAAAGACTTTTGACCGTGTAGTGTTTATATTTTCAGGGAAAAGAAAATGGAAACATCATTTTATCCCCACCCTCCCTCTAAGGCCGGAGATATAGGCTACTTGCTTTTAACTAGTCATTCACATGCATATCTGCGTCCGTTTGGAGTGTTGGTTGTGCACGTCCTCAGAAATGAATGCCACGTGTATGCTCCAAACAGACAGGATACACGAGGCAGCCATTATGCGCACACACATATATATATATATATATATATATACTATATTAACTATATAAACCAAGTGATTCAACTATATTCAGAATGACAAGAGACCAAATAACATTTCACTCGGACTAAAAAAAAATAGAGAAAAAGGGGGGTTTATTTGTTGTTGTTTTTTGGTCCGAGTGAAATGTTGTATGGTCTCTCGTGATTCTGAATATAGCTGAATCATGTGGTTTGTCCAAGTAAAACATTTTACAAACCGTCTATGGAAAAATGAATGAGGAATTCACTTCACATGGTAAATCTCGCGATGGCGAAACTTTGGCGCGCTATATCTCCGACTTGACTCAAATGAGCCTGATTTGAACAGGAAGCTCATTTCCTCAGGACGCAGAGGAAGTTCCTCCTCTCCTCACAGTCCCTGAGCTCCCAGGAGGACCAGGCTGCATCTTTGGGCAGGGTGCCACAGTGCTGCCCGTAGGATGGGCAGAGAGGCAGGCCCTGGTACTGCTCAGCCCCATTCACCCACAGCCACTGGCCAGCCAGGAAGCGCAGGCCCATCCACACCTGGAGAAAGACAAACACATGGAGCTAGCGTACAAGCATTCGAAATACTGACGAGTCTCTTGAAACAACAAGGTACCAGAAACAGACATTCATCCATGTTAGATGGTGCTCCCTTGATGGTGACCCGATTCAGATGTTTTGCTCACATGTGGCACAGATCAGATATGTATTATGAACGTGTAAACAGAAAAAAGCACATGGAATCAGATATTCTCAGATCCGTTTCAGGCATCAATGCGGAAATAAATCAGATATGAATTTGATATCTGCCGTTTAAACGGACACATCGGATATTCCCTGTCATTGCGAGTCGAATAGAGACAGTGTCTCGTCATAGACGCTGGGGTAGCTGGCTGGGGGCGTGGTCAGGGTGGGGTAAATCCCCCGTCTATTCAGCATAGTTAGCATTTAGCTGCTAGCCCAGCTCAGGCAGACACGATCGGTGATTCAACCACCGCAGTAAACGCACATCTGAACAGACGTCTACCTGCTTTCGAATCCCCAATCCTGTAGTGTAGAGCTGCAGCACCATCCTTTGGTGAGTCAGCCCATTGAGATATATGGAGGGTTTTACCCCACCCACGCGCCAGCCGTACTACACCTTGTGGGCGTTCCCACACAGACTGACTGTATCTATATATGGCATCGAAACTGCGAGGAGCTTAGCCTCAGACAGTGCAGCAGCAATCTGGAAAGGCTAGATGGTTTCAACAAAGTTGTTGTTTTAACAAGCTAATCGTGGCTAGCTGGATACAGCCAACAAACCTTTGTGTACGCATGTGGACTGTTTCAAGTGTTAAGCACGTGTAAACATAGGTATCGGATATGGGTTACTTTTAAAAATGAGCAAGCAGTCACACAAATTGGATACAGGCATCAAGACCTGCAGTGTAAAAGATTTTCAGACAACCCTTCATCCGGAGGCGGTACTCGCCATCTTCGGCTGCTTGGAATCCTCTCTGCTCCCCCGTACGGCTGTGCAATAGTCTCTGACGCAGGGGACGACTGTCGCCAAGATATTCATTCTGAAGGAGTGGAAGTCCCCCTCTCCACCTTCTTTTCAGGTGTGGCTGGTCTCGGTTATACAGTACGTATGGAGAGACTAGGGATGCAGACGACTAGTCGGTTAAATGTTTAAACGCCCACTCCCTCACGGCATGAGAAATACTAGTTGGTTAAACAAATGTTTAAATTATCATAATAATAAACAATGCGGGTGGGAGCTGTTGCGTCTGTACCAGCCACCAGCCACTACTGTAGCCCCCCCCCCTCTAATGTCTGGATGTAAACAGACCAGCATGTGTTAGTGGGAGTGGAGCATTGGCTGTAACGTAGTGCAAAGGAGCAGAAGGGAGATGGCATCTCATAAAACCATCGCAGTTTTGCAGTATTTTGATCCAGTAAATGAAAATATGGTTGTATGTAGGTTGTGTCAGATACGTTAACCACTCGACCAGCACAGGCATGTGGACGCAAGTACATGTGGATGCTATGACATTGCTAACGTGTTAGCCAGACAAGCTAACCCGTTAGCTACAAGATGCTTCCACTCAACTTTGTTGAAGGCAAAGGCTTCCGAAAGTTAAATGGACTATATTTAGCCTGCATACACGGCGCTGGGGTGAGTTGTTGATGTTTTCTGAGGTACAATTTTCATAAACAATGCAAGATGTTGTGAATATTGACGATTATGATCAACGTAATTAACGGTTTCAAATGGCTCTTAAAGACACACGTTTTAACATTATAGATTAAATTGGGCTCAGTTTTGGCTGTTTTCTATGTTTTCTTACTTACCGTAGCCTATAGACTAGTGAACTAGTCGCCATTAAAATTTCCGGTAACACTTTATAATAACGTTCAGTAGTAAATCATTTATAAGCTATTAATTAATGATGAACTAATCATTTACAAAACATTTGTAAATGATTAATAAGTGCTATGTAAACATATTAAAAACGTGTTGTAAGTCATCTATAAACTTTTAGTAAATCATGAAATTATCATAAATAAAACGTTAGTAAATTGTTAATAATTAATCAATATTCTATCCAAAGTTTTTATATTCCAACCATTATCTCTATAAACATTTATTAATGATGAACAAATGATGAGCAAATCATTAGTAAATTATTTAAAAGTAATTAGTTGATACATTATAAATCACTTCTAAGTCAGTTTTTATATTGCAACTTCTGTTTATCAGTATCTCGCCACTTAGACATTTGTTAATCATGAACAAATTATGAACAAATCATTAGTAAATGATCTGCATATAATTTGTGGATGTCTCATTAATTACTTGTAAGGTCTGTAAGCCTGTTAAAAGCCTCAAAACAATGATACTGTACCGGTTATGACCTGTTAATGAAGCTTCTCCCATGCGGGTGAACAGGGACTGACTCCATGTATCCCCAGGCCGACCGAAGCAGTCAGCACTTAGAAGCACTGCAGCACAAACTACAAAGTTTTGCCCAACTGTAATAAATGATGTGTAAATAATTTACAACTCACTTCCTCAACGGTTACAAATGATTTGTACATGTATACAAATCATTTATAAAGCTTTATTTATCCCCTAATCTAAAGTGTAAACAATTCATCACTCATAAATGTGTTACATATAATCTGTAGATCTTCCTCAATGGTTACAAATGATTTGTACATGTATACAAATCATTTATAAAGCTTTCTGTATCCCCTAATCTAAAGTGTAAACAATTCATCACTCATAAATGTGTTACATATAATCTGTAGATCTTCCTAAACGGTTACAAATGATTTGTACATGTATACAAATCATTTATAAAGCTTTATTTATCCCCTAATCTAAAGTGTAAACAATTCATCACTCATACATGTGTTACATAATATAATCTGTAGATCTTCCTCAATGGTTACAAATGATTTGTACATGTATACAAATCATTTATAAAGCTTTCTGTATCCCCTAATCTAAAGTGTAAACAATTCATCACTCATAAATGTGTTACATATAATCTGTAGATCAGTGGTTCCCAACCTTTTCCAACTCAGGGCCCACTTTTATGTCTCAAAAATTTTCGCGGCCCACCTCCGACCCCATAAATACAAAGGCCATATAATGCGTTCTCAGAGCACTTTTTTATTGAAAATTGAACATAAAGGACTGAACTGAATACAGGAGAAACATGTTGGAAGCTCCACAGTCACTAACACAGCACCTGTAACATATTGCAACACCTTCAGTATTACAGTTTTCAAGGAGCTGTCCACACACATACACACACACACACACACACACGCACACGCACACAGACACACACACACACACACACACACACACACACACACACACACACACACACACACAAATCATTCAAGGAGCTGTCCATCAGCACCACACAGATGTCAGAAATGACAAGCAAGGGGCTGTCTGTAACAGGCTAATTAACAAATGATTAATAAATAACGGTATCCTTCAACAATGGAAAAGTGCATTCTCATAACAATTTGACATCCAATATCAGATCCAAACAAAATCCAAATATCAGAAGAAAGCCCATTAAATCGATAGGGTTACAAATAAACACAAACCCAATATAAAGATGATGTAAAGATGAAACTTCAATTCAAGCAAAAGCAATAACATCAAAGAAACAAAATTAAAACATTGCACTCATGGCTTTTTCCTTTTAAAATAAAAACTGCAGTGGATCATATTAAGACGTCATGGTGTTGGTGTTTGACATACAATGTCGCAGAACACAACCAAAACCCAAATATCAAAACAAGCCAAAACACAGTTAATTTCCATCCTACTCACGACTCCCCGCATATAAAGAGAGCATGCGTCTGCTGGCTCATATAGGGGCTTTCATCCCCGACGCATTTCCACAGCTCATTAACGAAAAATTACAGATGTGTTTTTATATTAAATCATGAGCCTACAAACAAACCAGTGTACAGATTGCAAAATTTAGCATGTAATGTTAGGCCTCGGCAGAAGAAAACTATTTACATACAAGCAAAAGCAATAATTGCAACGAAACAAAATTAAAACTTTTATAAAGCTGCAGTGGATCAGTCCAACAACAGGCCAACAACATGTTGACTCACCTAATGAGACGGCTGGTGTTGCATGGCGGCAACCAGATGCTTGATGTCTGGTACAATGGATGAAAGTTTCAGTCGAAGATCTGGCTCAACATCCAGTTTGTTTCTGTACTTAGTTTTTAATGCCACGAGTGCAGAAAATCCAGTCTCACAGAGGTACGTCGTCGGGAAAGGCATCAGGAATCTCACAGCTCTGTTGGCCAGATCAGGATACTCAGAAGCAACATGAAGCCAAAAGTTTGTCAGGTGCTTCTGTGAGAAGACCAGCTTCAGCGCGGTGTCACAAGCAAGATCCAGGAGACTATCTTGCTCTTTTGCGCTCAGAGCGGCGAGGGCCTCGTCACTGTGGCTGGCGAACGGGTTTTCTATCCAGTTACACTGCACATCTGGGATGGGGAAGTATGCGCGCAGCTGGGTGCTCAAACCTTGCAGGTGCTCTCTGACAGCATTGCTCACGGTGATGGGAAGCTGACTCTGTTCCTTTGTCAGAAAATCGGACAGATTTTCAAATGAGTCATAGTTTGACTGGTCGACACGCTTAGCCCACAGCGCCAGTTTTCTTATGGTCGCTTCCACTTTATTCTGGACATTGAACGTGTTCACTGCTGTCCCTTGAAGACCGAGGTTCAGTCCATTTAAGTGGCTGAAAATATCGGCCAGGTAACCCAACTTAGCCAACCACTCAAAATCATTAAAGCGGTGTGCAAGTTCAAACTTTGTGTCGAGAAAAAACACACGCACTTCATCGCGTAACTCAAACAGGCGCGTCAGTACTTTGCCCCGGGAGAGCCAGCGCACTTCAGTGTGTAACAACAGCTGGTGATGATCACTGCCCATCTCTCCACATAACACCGCAAATAAACGTGTTTGCAGTGGACGGCTCTTGATGAAGTTGACTGCTTTGACCGCCTCATCTAAAACAGTCTTCAGATCCGGGGGCATTTTCTTTGTAGCTAGTGCTACAAAGAAAATCTTAATTTTAATCTTTTGCGACAGGGTAAGATGCTCAGAGGAACAAATGTGTACCTGAATGAACATTTAACCAAGAACAACGCTGATATTGCCAAAAGAGCTAGGTACCTGCGCAAAGAGAATAAAATACAAGCAACATGGTCATCCAACTGCAAAATCTACATAAAGCTAAATGGTACACCTGAGCAAGCAAAAGTGTTGATGGTCAGGAGCTTGAAGGAGTTAGACAAATTTGCATAGAAATGCAATTTTGTTGTTTTATTTTTGTATCCTGTTATATGTCTGTGTTGTGCTTCTCTTTTATTCTGTTTTTTTCTTATCAATCTGACAAAGATAAAGTTTATGTTTATATTGACTGTATATCTTTACGTTGTATTGATAACATGCTATAATGACTTTCCAACTACCGAAGAAGGGACTAAGAATAGCACATCTAAATATTTGTAGTCTAAAAAACAAGGTGCAGGAATTGAGTTCTGTGCTAGTTGAAAATGCTTTACATGTTACCGCCTTATCTGAGACACATCTAGACACATCAATAGATGACAATCAAGTTGCAATACAGGGGTACAACTTATACAGGCTTGATAGAAATAAGTATGGAGGAGGTGTTGCTTTTTATATTCAAGAACATATACCTGTTAAAGTCAGAATAGATCTAAGTGCACCTGGTGTGGAAATGCTATGGCTACAGGTTCATCTACCTCACCTTAAACCAATTCTAATAGGCTGCTGCTACAGACCACCTAGCTCAAATATACAGTACCTAGAAGATGTATGCACAATGCTACAAAGGGTTACTGATATTGACAGAGAAATATATTTTGTTGGAGACCTTAATATTGACTGGCTATCTAAAACATGTACATTAAAAAAGAAATTAAGTGATGTGGCCAGTGTTTGCAATCTATCACAGATTGTTAATACACCAACAAGAGTTAACATCAGGTGCACAGGAAGATCTTCAACTTGCATTGATCACATTTTCACAAACTCTGTGGAGATGTGTTCAAAAGTAATATCTGTGCCAGTAGGCTTTAGTGATCATAACATCATTGCAGTAGCAAGGAAAACAAAGGTGCCAAAAGCTGGGCCTAAAGTAATATACAAAAGGATGTACAATAATTTCTGTGAAAATGTATTTGTTGAAGACTTGAATGAGATACGATGGGATATTGTGACTAAATTAACAAACACAGAGAATGCCTTAGAATTATTTATGAAATTGTTCTCATCCATCTGTGACAAGCACGCCCCTATGAGGAAATTAACGGTAAAAACAACTAAAGCCTCTTGGCTTGACTTGGAGTTGAGAAGCTGTATGAAAGAGAGGGATCAACTGAAAAAAGCTGCTATTGCATCAGGTTGCTCAGATGATTGGCAGGCCTACCGTTTTCTGAGAAACAAAGTCACCAAAATGAATACTCAGAAGAAAAAACTATACTATAAATCAAAGTTTGAAGAAATTAAAGGTGACAGCAAAAAGTTATGGAGAACCCTTAATGAGGTCATGGGAAAGAATAAAACTAATACGATGCCCTCCTTTATAGAAGCAGCTGGTGGATTTATCACCAAACCTCGAGATATAGCTAATCATTTTAATAATTATTTTATTGATAAGGTGGAGACAATAAGGAATCAAATGTTGCCAGTGGATGGTAAGCTGTCTGAATCAATAATTAAGCAACATATTATGCATAACAAAACATGTGAATTTGATTTTATGGATATAACTCTAGAGCAAATGGAAAAGCTTCTCTTGTCCATACAGTGTGATAAACCTTGTGGTCATGATAACCTAGATGGTAAACTGCTCCAGCTGGCAGCCACAATTGTAGCAAAGCCACTGTGTCATATTTTTAATCTATGTCTAAATGAAGGTGTTTTTCCTCAAATGTGGAAGATAGCTCGGGTCACTCCGCTTCCCAAAAATGCCAAACAGCCTTTTAATGGAGTGAATAGTCGACCAATTAGTATCTTGCCAGTGTTAAGCAAAATCATGGAAGGTGTTGTTTTTAAACAGATTCAACACTACCTCTCAGAGAACAACATCAATTCTGAATTCCAACATGCATATAAGGAGGGTTATTCTACATGTACAGCTTTAACACAATTAACAGATGACTGGTTACAACAAATTGACAGGAAGCGAATGGTGGGCACTGTTCTGCTGGATTTCAGTGCAGCTTTTGATCTTATAGATCATGAGTTGCTGCTTATCAAATTAACTGCATATGGATTCAGAACTGCAGCTGTTAACTGGATAAAAAGCTATCTGTGTAATAGACAGCAATGTGTTATGTTTAATGGTACCCTGTCCAACTTTAAATCACTACAGTGCGGAATTCCACAGGGAAGCTGCCTGGGGCCCCTCTTCTACGCCATATTTACAAATGATTTGCCATGTGTATTAGAAAATACATCTATGATTATGTATGCTGATGATACTACAATGTATGCATCAGCAGGCAAGATAGAAGAGCTTAACAAAGTCCTTCAGAGAGAATTGGACCTAGTGTCTATGTGGGTGTCTGAAAACAGGCTGAAGTTAAACATCTCAAAAACCAAGAGTCTAATATTGGGATCCAAGCATGCTTTGAGAAAAGAAGAGAAGCTAAGTATATCTCTAGACGGAACCATTATTGAGCAAGTTAGAGAGGCAAAGCTATTGGGTGTCACACTTGATGGAACTCTCTCATGGTCAACTCACACCAACAATGTGGTTGCCAAAATGAGCAGAGGTATTTCAATCATCAGAAGGTGTAGTTCTCTTCTAACTGATCTGATACTGAAACAAGTGATACAATCATTAGTTCTCTCCCACCTTGATTACTGTCCAGCTGTCTGGTCTAATGCCTCAAAACAAGAGCTCAATAAGATCCAGCTCACTCAGAACAGAGCGGCACGGCTGGCCCTGAACTGCTCAATGAGAAACAGTGTGGAAGGGATGCATACCAAGCTGTCGTGGTTGAAGGTGGAAGACAGACTGGATTGCAGCCTGATCTTGTTTCTTAGGAATATCTATATCTCAAGAGAACCTATCTGTTTGTATTCACAACTAACATACACTTATGATCGACACAATTATAATACTAGACATGCCTGTGGTGAAAATTTCACACTGCCATTACCAAAAACAAATGCAGCGAAGAAAACTGTGTTATATAGAGCCATGTCACATTGGAACAAATTGCCAGTACATCTAACACAGATTACCAGTAAGATAAGTTTTAAAAAGAAATTGAAAACAGCATTAAGACAAAAAGAAATAAGTTTACATTAAAATATAGATAGGCCTACTGTAATGTACACTAAGGATATGACTGTTTGAGAATTTAATTCCTTTTATTGTATTTTTGTGATTTGATAGTGATACTATGTTAGTGCATTGAATGTATTTTTATATGCGATGTTATGTATGTATGTATGTATGTATGTATTGTTTTGTTTTGTTGTGTGTGGACCCCAGGAAGACTAGTTGTTGCTGCGGTGATGACTAATGGGGATCCGTAATAAAGATAAAGATAAAGATAAAGATAAAGATAAAGTGCTTCACGGTGTATGCTGCAGTGGACAGATGCTGCTTGCGGAGCCACCGCTTTCACACGCCTGACAACTCCGCTGTGCTGCCCCAGCATTGCACGGGCTCCGTCAGTGCTCACTCCAACACATTTGGACCAGTCAATCCCATTGGAAACAATAAAAGTGTTCAAAATGTCAAAAATGGCCTCAGCAGTTGAACGGGTGGGCAGAGGTTTACAAAATAAAAACTCCTCTTTTATCTCGCCACTTTCTTCGTACCGCACATAAGCAAGCAGTTGTGACAGACTTGCGACGTCGGTCGATTCATCCAGTTGCAGTGCATAAAAGCGGCTCTCTTTTATGCTTTGGATCAGCTGTTCCGACACATTATCTGCCATGTCATCAATTCTTCGTTTGACTGTATTATCCGACAGTGAGACGAGGTTGATAGGCTGCACTGCCTTCTCTCCCAACATCACCGCAACGATCTGTTTTGCTGCGGGAAGAATTAAAGTCTCGCCGATGGTGTGTGGTTTTCCCGCTTTGGCTATGAGTTGGGAGACCCGAAAGGACGCTTCCACAGCATTCGTATTCTCGCTGCCCATACACTCGATTACCTTCTTTTTACTCTGATATTCCCTGAGCTTGTTCTCAAAAAAAGCCAGTGGCTTGGCTACATACTGTCCATGTTTTGTCTCGAGGTGACGGCGCAGTTTACTTGGCTTCAAGGCCTCGTTTGACAGTATCTCAGAGCACACAACGCACAGCGGTAACGGTTCAGCTTCTGTGCCAGTCCAAAAAAATCCCAGCGCTAAGTACTCAGCACTGTACTTTCTCCAAACTCTTCTTTTTTGTTTGACGGCGGGGAGATCACCTGTCGATTCACCATCGGTCTCTTGTCTCTTTTTAATTCTCCCTGTTGCTAGCCAGCTATCCATCTTTAAACTCCATTTTCAGGTATCAGCATCAAACGTAAACAAGTCAAGTGCAATGCAGTCCCGCTGCAAAGTGGTCCGACCATAACAACAAAAGTTCCTATCGCTCATTTGCTTGTCACATGTCTAATACTTGAAGGAAAAACAAAACAAAATAATGAAAATAATATTTAAACATTTTTAATATCATTTTAAACATAACTGAGTTTTAACATTTAAAACATTATTCTGTATATTTTTATATAATTATATTCCCCCCCCACAAAAATCATACTTTTTTGGAAATGATTTGGCGGCCCACTTGCAATACCTTCGCGGCCCACCAGGGGGCCGCGGACCACAGGTTGGGAATCACTGCTGTAGATCTTCCTCAATGGTTACAAATTATTTGTACATGTATACAAATCATTTATAAAGCTTTCTGTATCCCCTAATCTAAAGTGTAAACAATTCATCACTCATAAATGTGTTACATATCATCTGTAGATCTTCCTAAACAGTTACAAATGATTTGTACATGTATACAAATCATTTATAAAGCTTTCTTTATCCCCTAATCTAAAGTGTAAACAATTCATCACTCATAAATGTGTTACATATAATCTGTAGATCTTCCTAAACGGTTACAAATGATTTGTACATGTATACAAATAATTTATAAAGCTTTTTTTATCCCCTAATCTAAAGTGTAAACAATTCATCACTCATAAATGTGTTACATATAATCTGTAGATCTTCCTCACCTATTACAAATGATTAATGGACCCCAGGCCCCAGCAGAATACATCTATGCAGCTTTTACTAAATGTTTTTTTTTATTGGATCATTAAAATACAGCATTCCAATTACAAAAAGGGGAAATATACCAAAAAATCAAGGTCTGGGGGGAAAGAAATACTTTTTTCAATCGAAAATGTGTGGAACCATGATTTACAAATTGAAAACACAATAATTACAACAATAAAACAGTGTCAGTGTGTCTAAACCTTAGGAGAAAGCCTACATATTCTCCATATAGCTTTGTTGTCAAAGTATAGGACACCATACTGTATGGATATATTTACAGATGATGACTTATAAACTAGAAGTGCACAAATGGAAAATAAGCAAAGAAAAAGGTGTTCATTTAGTATCTCAGCAACATGTACAATACATATTGTATCGATGAAACTGGTTGTTGAAATCATCCAAAGTCCACTCCACAGGCAGGCAGATCTTGAGACGGACGTCCCTGTGTTTGTTTCCCCTGCCACCACAGCCAGCGGTTCGTCTGCCTGATAAAGAAAATTATGTTACAATGGTCATGGCAGATGGAGGAGACTACCGTCTCACTGTAGCAAGGCACACAAGCAAGCATTTATTTCTGAAACAAAATATTTTCGCGGCCACAAGATTGAGCGAAAAAAGGTGCGTTTGTGTAAACTATTCAGATTTCTCTGAATGGCGAGGGACGCTAACTGCTGCTTTCTGCCATTTTAGCGAGTCCCATTCTAATAACTTGCTCGCAAAAAATAACTAATTGGCTTTGCTCTAGACATGTTTGCAAAAACTGCTGTAATACTAGCTTGGTTAGACTGGTGTTTATCTACTCCTCCTGATGGCTAGCTCGGCTAACGCTAACCTAGCTACGCTAGCCGTGGCCAGCTATCGATCTAAGTTAGCCATTAGGACACATTTTTATTAGCAAACACCATAATCATACTAAAGTTACCATGCGGGTGTTAGCAACCCCCGTCAGAGTCAAGGAGGCAGGAGACTTACTTTGGTACAGGCTTAATAATTCACAGCTTCCCAGCAACTCTCAGCATGGATGTCAGTCATGAGCGAAAGCAACAACAACACAGTTCCGGCTGGAAACATGCATGCACTTCAGTTCCTAGTCAGACATCAACATCACTCTAAAAACCAGAATCGCCACAGTATCGTCTCTGATTTAATTTCAGTAGGTGGCTGGAAAGTGGCACGGTTGATATTGTACTACTTACATTGCTGCTGTGTTTACAGTTTGCAGACCGCTGCCATGTTGGATCTGCGCTGCAGACGCAGCTTGCGTGTGCGCGTTCCCGTGAACAATGTAGGGAGGGGAGGGGGGACTCCTCCAAACGGAACATCACTGAATGCAGCTTCAATAGGCTCTTTCATACACAGATCGCGCAAAAATTGCCGTTTAGGAGTCCCGTAAAGCGAGCCGCCTCGCCACAGAAATTGCTTTCACACGAGCCAAGCAGCACGGCCACATTCCCGTGCTGCTCTGTACTTTCAGGTGAAATCCCCTGCTCCCGGATTGAGAGGCGAGCGGAGGGATTTCCAGCTCCTCCTAGCCCAAATTAATATTTTCATAGGTTAGTTTAGCCTGGCTACTGTATGATGAACGAATTCATTCAACAACAATACTTCCCTCCTTCTCCGCTGAGCAGGGAGGATAGGTGCACTCGCATGGTGGGCGGACTCGCCAAAACGGGCTCCGCTGCGGAGTGCATCTGCCGATTTTCTGGCAGCGAAGTGTTGCATGAATTGCATTCAAGGAAAGCCAACTTTATTTATACAACACATTTCATATACGGTAAGTAAATTCACCTACTAAGCAGATCGATCGTTTTT
>NW_028150442.1:0-18900 GCF_964638095.1 Poromitra crassiceps | reverse complement strand
GTAGAATGTGTTTTGATGTGGGGATGTAGGAGGTTCTTGCATACAGTCAGTGGACTACATGCAGTAGAATGTGTTTTGATGTGGGGATGTAGGAGGTTCTTGCATACAGTCAGTGGACTACATGCAGTAGAATGTGTTTTGATGTGGGGATGTAGGAGGTTCTTGCATACAGTCAGTGGACTACATGCAGTAGAATGTGTTTTGATGTGGGGATGTAGGAGGTTCTTGCATACAGTCAGTGGACTACATGCAGTAGAATGTGTTTTGATGTGGGGATGTAGGAGGTTCTTGCATACAGTCAGTGGACTACATGCAGTAGAATGTGTTTTGATGTGTGGTTGTAGGAGGTTCTTGTAGACAGTCAGTGGACTACATGCAGTAGAATGTGTTTTGATGTGGGGATGTAGGAGGTTCTTGCAGACAGTCAGTGGACTACATGCAGTAGAATGTGTTTTGATGTGGGGATGTAGGAGGTTCTTGTAGACAGTCAGTGGACTACATGCAGTAGAATGTGTTTTGATGTGGGGTTGTAGGAGGTTCTTGCAGACAGTCAGTGGACTACATGCAGTAGAATGCAGCCGGCACAGTCTCAGTTGGGAGAAATGGAGACCGGCCGCGTCAGGCCAGTAGAGCTGTCTGCTGAGCGTGAACAGGGTCACGAGCAAAAACGTCAAAAGAAAAAGAAAAGAGAGAAAGAAAGAAAGAAAGAAAGAAAGAAAGAAAGAAAGAAAGAAAGAAAGAAAGAAAGAAAGAAAGAAAGAAAGAAAACCCTCTCTATGTTGAGATCAGACAGCAGCACTGTGCTGTGGGAGGACTTTACTGCTGCTGCTGTTTTTAATGCATTGTTTACCATCAACAAATCCTATGAAAATAACTCAATGAAGAATGATTTTGTTTTGCCAACAAGTCTCGTCCATGTAGACGATCCCCAGGCAGGCAGTGGTTCTCAAAGTGGGGTCCAGGGACCCCCCGATGCCCAGGCAGTGGTTCTCAAAGTGGGGTCCAGGGACCCCCTGATGCCCAGGCAGTGGTTCTCAAAGTGGGGTCCAGGGACCCCCTGATGCCCAGGTAGTGGTTCTCAAAGTGGGGTCCAGGGACCCCCTGATGCCCAGGCAGTGGTTCTCAAAGTGGGGTCCAGGGACCCCCTGGGGTCCTTGAGGGGGTTCCAGGGGGTCCCCAGCAAAAAGGGAATTATTTATTTTCACTATAATTCCAATCTTACCCTGGGACAAAATCTTATCAGATACATTTGATCATTTGATCAGATATACATTTTATCATTTTATCAGATAGCATTTTAGCATTTGATCAGATGTAAATTTTAATAGTCTGTCTTTGAATGGAGAGTTTTAGTGTCCCAGGATACTTTAAATGTTGTTTCAGAGGAGAATACAATTCTGTGGATTCAAGTGGATACCTGGAATTTGTGTGATTTTTTTGAGCATGGAAAACATCAAATTGAAATATAACAAACATCAGTGCCTATATTATATTGGCTATTGGCAACTCGTACCCAACTGTCTTTCAGTGAGGAATGTGGTGTGTAGTAGTACCTCATCGGTGTCGAACTCGCACAGCGCCTCTACGGGCAGCAGCTTCTGAGGGGTTTCCCGCCGATATTTCAGGGGCAGAACCTGCAGGCTGCGCTTCTGTAGCGCCGCCACGCGCTCCTCAAAGTGCTCCATGGCCTTCGCTTGGTCCTACACATGCACACACACACGCGCACACACACACACACACGCACACACACAGACAGACAGACACACACACACACAGAGACAGACAGACAGACAGACAGACACACACACAGAGACACACACAGACACAAAAAATATGTAATTAATCCCACTGTTGTAACATTGTAGCAACTCCCATACATCATATTGTCACTTTGAGATGACCTCATCATTCCTGCCAACTTAGGCTGTGAAAAAGACAAAGATTTTCTGGATTTGTCAACTCAACTCCGTCAGTGATGTGAGCCGTTGTTCTCTCAATTTATGCTGCCTTGTTGAAAGATGCTCCTGCTACCCTTTGGAAAAAAGCTACCTGATCTGTAAAGGGGAGAGTCGTGGGATTCCATAGAACCCATTTTCATTCAGATATCTTGAGGTGAGAGGTCAAGGGACCCATTTGAACATGGTCATGCCAGGTCATGTCCTTCTCGACAAGCTGGCATGACATGATCTGCCTGTTCAACTCAGAAAAAAAGAAAATCCTTCAGATATGAACAAGTGTTACTTGTTCCATCTTAAAGGCCGTAGCTGATGCAGACTGTGAGGCACAGTTGATGCACTACTGTTAATGTACTATTGAGTCTGCTAAATGACGTCATGTCATGTAAGAGTCAACCTATACGAGGGATCAGGATGTTGAAACAAACGGCTTCAACAGACTTCTGGGTGACTGAGGTCTGCCAAGACCAGAACCACCCGCCACAAGACCAGCTTCTTCCCAACCGCCATCAGCCTCACCAACAAGGCCCGGAAACCCCTTCTGCCAAGGACCTCACCAACAACCCCCTCCCCCCCACACACAAACTCACTACCTCCTCCTAAACTCAACTGAACTCCCCCCCGCATAAAACTGGAACTCATACTTTATCTAATTTAATGCCCGTCTAACTGGGACTGGAAAACTGTGTAAATTCCCTGCACATTAATGCCTATTTAACTTAGCCTGTAAATTTCATGTACATTCAATGTAAACTCTTATCTAACTCTGACTGTAAATTCATGTAAATCCACTGCCTATTTAACGTATATTCAACTCAGTCTGTAAATCTCATGTAAATCCAACGTAAATTCATATTTATCATCCACAGAACACTTCACCACTCATGTACATATTGTATATATTGACTCGATTTGATTTGATTTGATTGCACTTGCAACCTTGCGATTGCCGTTAGTTATCTTCCTACTTCTTATCCCTGTATATTGATGTGACCGCTACGCTGCATACAGACATTAAGACAAATTCCTCGTATGTAACTTGCATACTGTGGCAATAAAAGTGATTCTGATTCTGATTCTGAACTGCCAACTGTTCATTTTAAACAGCAGGTCAGGGTGAAACCATGCCCTCTTTGAACTCTAACTGCTCCTTCATACTTTAAGCTAGACACTCCTTTTAAACTAACAAGGCACCACTTTTAGGACTCTATCACCTTAATTCAGCTTTAATTTATCTTTTATACTTTTTGAGAAATCACAGTTTAAGTTTGATGCTCTTTTCAGCCTTTATAATGGGATCCTATGGAGCCAACCTTGAGTGTGTCTCACTCTAGCAGGCTGTACTTTTTACTAAATCCACACATTTTAAAACTGCAACAGTTCACACAACTTTCACACTACATACATATATTATACATGGGAGCCTTTAGCTATTTTTGCTCTCACTCACAAAGTCAAAATAAGCGATGTGACGTATAGTTTTTGAAATATTAAGGTTTGGTTTGGCACAACCTTTCAGCATTATTTCACACTAGTTAACTGCTGCAGTGGCACCCCGTGTTTTTGTTGTTGTCGTGATGTCACTCTGATTCGTCCTATTGAGAATCTGGAGATCTTAGTTACCGATGAAAGAAATGACCAATCAGGAGCCCAGCGGGTGAAAGGGTTAAAAAGAGAGAGTCTGACTCATATTCAGAGACAGAGTAGAAACTCACATCCAGGTCCTTGATGAGCGCATCAGTCTGGTACACGTCTTTAAACTCGGGGTTGTACTTCTGGTTCACCTCCGTTTCCAGCCGCTTCAGCAGCTCCTGAGTATCACGGGCCTCCTTGTGGTACTGCACACGCACACCGCACACACACACACACACACACACACACACACACACACACACACACACACACACACACACACACACACACACACACACACACACACACACACACACGAACACACACACACACACACACACACGAACACACACACACACAGACACACACACACACACACACACACAGACACACACACACGAACACACACACACACACACACACACACACACACACACACGAACACACACACACACACACACACGAACACACACACACACACACACACACGTATAATTTTTTAACCATTAAAATCAATCGATGGATCAATTCTGATGAAAAAGGTGTGAAAAACAGGCAGTAATGCAGTAACTGATGTAGGCAGCAGAGTCTTTCCCTCTCTCACTTCTGTTGATTTAACATGGCAGCATGTAGAAAGTGATTGTTCAAACAAATCTATGTTCAATTTATGTATTTATTTATTTCTATTGTTTTATTCCTAAAAGCACAGATGAACGATCAGTCCACTATGATGCACGGTCTCAACTAGTGGTTTTGATAGTCGACTAGTCTGTGAAACCCCTAGTCGCCGGGTGTGGTGTGTGTGTGTGTGTACATGTGTGCGTATGTGTGTGTGTGTGTGTGTGTGTGTGTCTCTGACCTTGTGGTACTCCTCCATGTGTTTGAGGTGGTTCTCCTCACAGATGAGCAGGTTGAGGTACTCCTTCCAGTCTGCGTGCACCGCCTCCATGTGGGCCTGTGTGTGTGTGTGTGTGTGTGTGTGTGTGTGTGTGTGTGTGTGGTTAGTAAAGAGACATCAGTCATATGGTATCAGCTGATGTTGATGTTGATGCTGATTATTGGTATCGGCCAAATGTTTCATATTGAGAGGAAGCACTGCGGTAAATCTCAGATTTATGGGCTTTTCCAAATGTTTTGGACATAAACAAAGACATGACTTTTTTAAATCCACAGTGTTTACATGTGTTTCTCAGTATGTACATTTGGTTATCATAGAAATGTGTTTTTATACAGATCATATCGACATCTGTAAATATCGGTTAGGTTTTTCCAAATCCACTTGTTAAAGCAGTTTGGTGGTGCAGTCCTGCGCTGAGTCCTGAATGAGGCTGTGGTTGTGAGTGGAGTGCTGTACCTCAAGCACGTTCTTCCCAGGATGATCAGAGGCAATCAGCTTCTCGCCGTCGTCGTTGAGCTTGGTGATGGTGGCCTCCTTGGTCTCCAGACATTTACTGATGAAGTTCTGTTGGGTGACCATAGATACAAACTGAGAAACTGAGACTCATGTTTTAACTGAAACTTCAGTGAAATCATTATTGACCAAAGTCATCTTATGACATCACTGATGATGTCATGGGCACTGATACTCGAGCAATTGTGAATGGGGAGACTGTAGTTGCATGTCTCCAATGAAATCATTATTGACGAAAATAATCTTACTGACTCACTGATGACATCACAGGGCTTAAAATTTGGCGTGGGATTGCAGGAATCCCGCACATTTTCCCGAATTCCCGCATATTTTCAATTTATAAAGGGGGAGTAATCCCGCAATGATTTGCGCAGATCTATGTTTGTGCGGAACGGTGCTTAGCAAGCGAAACGGCTGTCTGTCTGACGCACTGAGCACACACTGTAGAAAGAGATGCAGGATAGCCAAGCGAATGTGATTGGATGAACGTTTGACACTAGGCCACTCAGAGGTAGAGAGGGGCGGGTCACGCCTTCGCCTAGCCTTCGCCATCATGGGGAAAGAAACATCGCGTCCCTCAGTCCTCTCGACATCAACGCTCCTCTGCTGATTTCTCGCTGGATACAGACAGCTGCTTGCAAACATGATAGATCGCTGGCTAAAAAGGAAAACTACGTCCTCACAAGGGGGATCCGCTCAGAAAAAACAAACAGGACAAGTCGAACAACAAGGCACTTCTAGCTGAAATGTCAACACCGAGTAACGTCAGTGTCAGTGATGTTTAGCGTTACGTTATTGACGATGAAGAATCTGATATCGATAATGACGTCGTTAATAATAACGTTAATCCTCCTTAGGCCGAGTGTGATGTCAACGATGTTGTTGCCACTAAAAATTTCAAATAGCGTTTCTCATAAAGCAGCCGTGAAAATCTGGTGGAAGCATTTTCAATAAAAAGTGAAACGACACACAGATGGTTATAGTCACTTCAATAGAACTCTCCCCAATGCAAAATTCAAACAGGTTAGTTGCCAGTAGGCTAATGACAGTAAGAAAGGCAGATGTAGTGAGCAAAGATGGATGATTTAATGTTCCATAGCTCCGACCTAACCAATCTAACTGACATCACTATTGTGAACACAAAACAAAGAACACTTCTGATATAATATGATATTAGTGTTTTAGTAAAGTGTATCACTCAATACAAAAAAATAAAGGCTTTCATAGAACCAAAAGCCTATGGCTTAGTCTGCAGAAAAAACACGACAAAAGCCGTAGTAATTTAGACTCAGGTGTGTATAAACTATTTCCTTTTTTAAATACAAAAATGTGAAATTACAGTATTATCACTTATTGGACAGGAGAAGCATGTATTTGTCGGTTATAGTAGGCTATCTATCGCCTGAAAGGAAAAAAACTAAAGTCTATAGATCCCCCCCAAAACCTATAAATCCCCCTTATCTGAAGAACATAAGGCCCCCCTAGTTTGCAAAGTGAATTTTAAGTCCTGACATCATCATCCAGTACTTTAATGACATCACTGATGCAACTGTGATTTAATCAGTGTCTGTATGCCTGTTTGCTCAACTTTGCATCACTGATGACATCACTCACTGATGACATCACAATGAATGTGCGCAGACATACAGACAGATACTCCTGGAATTATTGGATAGACAGATAGCATAGGATAAGAAAGTATCCAAATTCTCCTGAAACGTAATTCACAAGGGCAAGGGCAATGTGTATGTGTGTGTGTGTGTGTGTGTGTGTGTGTGTGTGTGTGCGTGCGCGCATGTGCATGAGTATGTGTGTGACGTGTGTGTGTGTGTGTGTGTGCGCGCATGTGCATGAGCGTGTGTGTGACGTCACGTGTGTGTGTGTGTGTGTGTGTGTGTGTGCGCGTGTGTGTGTGCGCGCGTGTGTGTGTGTGTGTGTGTGTGTGTGTGTGTGTGTGTACCTCGTACTGCCTCTGGCGGGCAGGGTAGTCCAGGTTGTTGTGGCTCCAGTCATAGTTGATCCTCTCCTCAGCTTGCTGATCCATCCAGTACAGCTCGTTGGTGCAGCGCTGCATGTAGTCCCGCAGGCTCAGCAGGTGGCGCTGACGAGTGCTGGAGCTCGCCTAACACAGGGAAGAGGTGTGAAGAAGAGGAAGAGTGCTGGAGCTCGCCTAACACAGGGAAGAGGTGTGAAGAAGAGGAAGAGTGGAGCTCGCCTAACACAGGGAAGAGGTGTGAAGAAGAGGAAGAGTGCTGGAGCTCGCCTAACACAGGGAAGAGGTGTGAAGAAGAGGAAGAGTGCTGGAGCTCGCCTAACACAGGGAAGAGGTGTGAAGAAGAGGAAGAGTGCTGGAGCTCGCCTAACACAGGGAAGAGGTGTGAAGAAGAGGAAGAGTGGAGCTCGCCTAACACAGGGAAGAGGTGTGAAGAAGAGGAAGAGTGCTGGAGCTCGCCTAACACAGGGAAGAGGTGTGAAGAAGAGGAAGAGTGCTGGAGCTCGCCTAACACAGGGAAGAGGTGTGAAGAAGAGGAAGAGTGGAGCTCGCCTAACACAGGGAAGAGGTGTGAAGAAGAGGAAGAGTGGAGCTCGCCTAACACAGGGAAGAGGTGTGAAGAAGAGGAAGAGTGGAGCTGGCCTAACACAGGGAAGAGGTGTGAAGAAGAGGAAGAGTGCTAAACTATCCTACTTTGATGACATGTTATTTCACTAAAAGAAGAATAGAGCTCAACAGGCACGTGACTTTTCGTGACATAATTTGCCCCGGAAGTAAGTTCCGTGTCCATTTTCTCCATAGACATTTAGATCAATCCAAATATAACGAGTTTTAAAGCAGCTATGAGCAAGATTTTTGATTGTTATTAAACAGTCTAAATTTAATATCGATGCCTCACATCTTACCTCTAATAGTAGAGGAGACCAACGCCGAGTAGTCTCACTTGAAAGCCGAGTGAATCGGCGAGTGTCGTCTTGATGATTAGTCTGTGTGCGGGCCGACGACACCGGGGCAGATCAGGAAGTCAAATGAAACGGTTTGCGGCAGCCACTTCAGCCATAACCACTAAATTACTAAATTACTTTCAAACAAACTGTTAGAATATAACGAGAGATGTTCGCGAGAGCAGAAAGTAGCGGGGAGAGCTGTTTTGGGTCTGCTGCTACGGCCATAAACCGTTTCGCTCTGCCTAGCAACAGACCCAAAACAAGAAGGACGGCTTTCCCCGCTACATCAAAGGGCTTTCTGCTCTCACGAACATCTCTCGTTATATTCTAACAGTTTGTTTGAAAGTAATTTTGTGGTTATGGCTGAAGTGGCTGCCGCAAACCGTTTCATTTCACTTCCTGATCTGCCCCGGCCCGCACACAGACTAATCATCAAGACAACAGTCGCCGATTCACGCGGCTTTCAAGCGAGACTACTCGGCGTTGGTCTTGTCTACTATTAGAGGTAAGATGTGAGGCATCGATATTAAATTTAGACTGTTTAATAACAATCGAAAATCTTGCTCGTAGCTGCTTTAAGGCTCGAACTGAGCCAAAACGTGATCCAGAGAATCTAACATTATTTCTTGTTATTTTTTGTTCTCGCTTAAACCGAGTTTGTAATCCATATGAGGTTAGTCCGGCTCAAATGTACTTTGTGACTCCGACATATACAGTATATATAGTCTATAGGAATGAGCTCATACACATATACAACATATACAAACACCTCCTCTCCCTCTCTCAGGATCAGGTGAGAGGCTCAGATAATGTGTGTACCGTACACAGTGTACTCAGTGTAACACATGAACATGTCAACATGAACTGAAGTCTGTTCCTGCCTAAGGGCCCTTGAGCAAAATGAGTCAAACACTAACTAGCCACAGGGCCCGAAGCCTACCTGCTAATGAGACAGAGGAGTGGCCTACAGTGAGGTTTAGGCTAATTACAATCTCACACACACACACACACACACACACACACACACACACACACACACACACACACACACACACACACACACACACACACACACACACACACACACACACACACACACACACACACACACACACACACACACACACACACACACACACACACACACACACACACACACAGCAGGGCTTACATTACATAACGAGTGTTTGAGTGTTTGTTCCTCACCACAAGTTTGTTGTATTTGACCTGGAGGCCACTGACATAATCCTGGAGATGAGAGAGAGAGAGAGAGAGAGAGAGAGAGAGAGAGAGAGAGAGAGAGAGAGAGAGAGAGAGAGAGAGAGAGATACAGGTAGAGTGAGAATCAAGATCAATATAATGAGTCATGTGCAGACCTGCCAACCTTGGGAAAATATTTTGAGCAGCACAATATAAACCCCAAACACTGCTTAGCTCACATGCTTTAAACCTATTTCTTTTGCACATGGTCACACAAGTCAAACGTTTGAGTCCACCTGCTTAAAGAAAAACACTTTTTTCATGATTAATATTTCATTATGTGTGCTTACACAAACTGATGACCATAAGTTAATTGCATTCAATGATTTAATTAAAATTGAAATGACTTTGGGAATTTGGTTTGGAACATAGTGGTACTTGGTCTGAAAAGTTTGGGAACCTCTGGTCTAGAGTGACAAATGGTACCAGCGTACTTGATGTCAAAATGTGCAAAATGACTCCAGGGTGGCAGGTTTGCATGTGGAAGCTGTGAGCGGGAACATTTGCATATTGCCAAAACATTGTGTTTATATGAATTTGAATTCTTTTTTATTTATTTTATGTTGATTTTTTTAATCAAATGTATTCAATGGACATAAAAAGGCTACATCAACATGGTCCAATCAAACAACAAGACAGCAACAAACTACGACAACCAAAAAAAGCTGAACCACTCCAACTTTTATTACTCTTCCAATGGTTGTAATTATTATTAATAAGGGCTGGAAGAATAAGTAAGAATTCTCACATTTTTACTGCAAAATAGTCCTGTCCGGTCCTTAATGAATAAGACTGTTCTCCTCTTAGATTGATAGGTTCTCCTCTGTCTGTACCTTCATTCTCAGTTGTTATTGTTGCCGTTGTTGTTATTGTTGTTGTTGTTGTACCTTGTCGTTGCTGTCGGAGATGTGAGGAGCGAGTGCCTCCACCTCGCTGTGGAAGATGTTGTGCTCCTCCACCTCGGTCTCCACGGTGGGCAGGTCCTGGCCGAAGCCCTTGTTGTTCAGGTTGTCCTGCAGGGAGACACAACAACAAGCTCAGTCCAGCTCTATGAGCTGATGGTTCGAGTGGACGACTCAAAGAGACAATTATATGTCGAGGGATGATTAGGTGGCCATGATGGAAGGAAGGCCTGTGTGGGAGCCGGTGTCACACCCCCCAGAGAACCAGGGTTACACCCCCCAGAGAACCGGGGTTACACCCCCCAGAGAACCAGGGTTACACCCCCCAGAGAACCAGGGTTACACCCCCCAGAGAACCAGGGTTACACCTCCCAGAGAACCAGGGTTACACCAACCAGAGAACCAGGGTTACACCTCCCAGAGAACCAGGGTTACACCTCCCAGAGAACCAGGGTTACACCTCCCAGTGAACCAGGGTTACACCTCCCAGAGAACCAGGGTTACACCTCCCAGTGAACCAGGGTTACACCCCCCAGAGAACCAGGGTTACACCCCCCAGGGAACCAGGGTTACACCCCCCAGAGAACCAGGGTTACACCTCCCAGAGAACCAGGGTTACACCTCCCAGAGAACCAGGGTTACACCTCCCAGAGAACCAGGGTTACACCTCCCAGTGAACCAGGGTTACACCCCCCAGAGAACCAGGGTTACACCCCCCAGGGAACCAGGGTTACACCCCCCAGAGAACCAGGGTTACACCTGCCAGTGAACCAGGGTTACACCCCCCAGAGAACCAGGGTTACACCTCCCAGTGAACCAGGGTTACAGCCCCCAGGGAACCAGGGTTACACCTCCCAGAGAACCAGGGTTACACCCCCCAGTGAACCAGGGTTACACCCCCCAGAGAACCAGGGTTACACCTCCCAGAGAACCAGGGTTACACCTCCCAGAGCACCAGGGTTACACCTCCCAGTGAACCAGGGTTACACCTCCCAGAGAACCAGGGTTACACCCCCCAGAGAACCAGGGTTACACCCCCCAGAGAACCAGGGTTACACCTCCCAGAGAACCAGGGTTACACCTCCCAGAGAACCAGAGTTACACCCCCCAGAGAACCAGGGTTACACCTCCCAGAGAACCAGGGTTACACCCCCCAGAGAACCAGGGTTACACCTCCCAGAGAACCAGGGTTACACCTCCCAGAGAACCAGGGTTACACCTCCCAGTGAACCAGGGTTACACCTCCCAGAGAACCAGGGTTACACCCCCCAGAGAACCAGGGTTACACCTCCCAGAAAACCAGGGTTACACCTCCCAGTGAACCAGGGTTACACCTCCCAGAGAACCAGGGTTACACCTCCCAGTGAACCAGGGTTACACCCCCCAGAGAACCAGGGTTACACCCCCCAGGGAACCAGGGTTACACCCCCCAGAGAACCAGGGTTACACCTCCCAGTGAACCGGGGTTACACCTCCCAGTGAACCAGGGTTACACCCCCCAGAGAACCAGGGTTACACCTCCCAGAGAACCAGGGTTACACCCACCAGGGAACCAGGGTTACACCTCCCAGAGAACCAGGGTTACACCTCCCAGTGAACCGGGGTTACACCTCCCAGTGAACCAGGGTTACACCCCCCAGAGAACCAGGGTTACACCTCCCAGAGCACCGGGGTTACACCTCCCAGTGAACCGGGGTTACACCTCCCAGTGAACCAGGGTTACACCTCCCAGAGCACCGGGGTTACACCTCCCAGAGCACCAGGGTTACACCTCCCAGAGAACCGGGGTTACACCTCCCAGAGACCCAGGGTTACACCTCCCAGAGCACCGGGGTTACACCTCCCAGAGCACCGGGGTTACACCTCCCAGTGAACCAGGGTTACACCTCCCAGTGAACCAGGGTTACACCCCCCAGAGAACCAGGGTTACACCCCCCAGTGAACCAGGGTTACACCCCCCAGTGAACCAGGGTTACACCCCCCAGTGAACCAGGGTTACACCTCCCAGTGAACCAGGGTTACACCCCTCAGGGAACCGGGGTTACACCCCTACTCTTGCGATGAGTACCGATGGGATGTTTAATGACCTCGGTTTAACGTCTCATCTGAAGAACGGTGCTCACTCACAGGACAGAGTCCCTGTCTCTGCCCTGGGGCATTGAGGATGGGAAGATTATTCATTCATCTTCTTCTTCTTACCAGTTTCTCGTCCATCATGGTGCCCCAGTTGATGCTGGGCATGCCCTCTGAGCGGGTCAGGTGGTAGATCCTGTCATGGTCCTCTCTCAGCTTGATCACTCTCTCACGCAGCTGCCTCATACTGCACACAGACACACACACGTACACACACACACGTACACACACACACACACACACACACGTACACACACACACACACACACACACACACGTACACACACGTACACACACGTACACACACGTACACACACGTACACACACACACACACACACACGTACACACACACACACACACACACACACACACACACACACACACACACACAATATTACAGCACATGATTTTTTTTGTAATCCTAATTCATAATTTTGGAGCTCCCATCTTAAAGGAACACGACAAGTGCCCCTCCTGCTAGTTAGCTTAGCATAATGACTGGTAGGCTGGGGAATGGGCGAGCCTACCCCCATTAAGTCAGCAAAAATACCAACAGCGCAAAAATATACTCATGTTGTGACTCGTGCATTCACCACGTTATGAAATAATAATGTAAAATTATGAGACATTGTAGTTTTACGAAGCAAATACAGACCAGGAGTACTTTCCTGAACAAAGCCAGAAGCTCCGGCTATGTATTTTGATTTGTAAATTACAATGTCTCGTAATTTTACGTAATTTCATAGCGTGGTGAATGTACCGTGTGCCGTAGACTACCAGTCATTTATGCTAAGCTAACTAGCAGGGCTACTTTTCATTTCTACTGCATTCACAGAGAAGAGAAGGGCATAGAACATTTCATCTTTACTATCAAGAATATGGCAAATATGTTTGAGACGACTGTACAAATGAAGCTTATAGCGAAAGACCTATGCTATTCATTCATTCACTCCTCTGTTCATACCTGCTGTTTAGTATCAGCGATTATACCAGCTGATGAGGGGCATAACACTCTGGTTGCTAAACCAATCAGAGCCAGCCATATTTCCTAATTCAGCCAATCACACCTCTGCTGTCAACTTTAAAATCTGCTCTCCTCTCTCTTGCGTCTCTTTGCTCTCATTTCAGAGCGATTTTGCTGCCCTCCTCCACCCTATTCACCTCCAGCTCATCACTCAGATGGCCAGGTCTGAGATCTCCCCCACCCCGCTCATCTTCTCATCCATCAAGATCTCAAGAGTCCTCCTCACCGCCACCAGCTCCACACTCCTTATTCTACTCTCGGCTTCACTACCCGCCTCATGATCGCAATGACGACGGGATGACGTCATGATGGAGTCTAATGGCCAAAGACTTTGTACATTTCATAATCATTGTTCACATGTAAATCATTGTTCTCTAGTCTAGCACATGTAATAAATCCTCTTTAGTGTCTGCTGATTGAAGTGGTGTACACTACAGTATGAAAGCCATTGAAAGGAGGCTGAATGAACTGACTCCTGCTCGATCATCTCAGCCTGCGGGTGCTGGAGGCGCTTGGCATTGTGGGCGTCTTCATCCAGGCCGGAGAGCAGCTCCAGAGAGTTCAGGATCCGCCTGTTGGTGTCGTCCTGGTACAGCGGCTGCTTACGGTCGTTGATCTTATTCACGTCCTGCAGCAAACACAGGGCGGTTAGGACACATGAGGGGGGTTAGGACAGTTAGCACAGTTAGGACAGTTAGGACAGTTCACTTCTTTCCTACATGTGACTTATATGGATTTATTTCCACACGTGAAGTCTGGACTAGGGCTGCAACTAACGATTATTTTCATAATCGATTACTCTGTCGATTATCTTCTCGATTAATCGATTAGTTGTTTGGTCTATAAAATGGCATAAAATGGCAGCAAATGACCATCAGTGTTTCCCAAAGCCCAAGATGACGCCCTCAAATCTTTTGTCCACAACTCAAAGATAATATCGGTTTACTGTCATACAGGAGTAAAGAAAGCAGAATTTATCACATTTAAGAAGCTGGAATCAGATCATTTAGACGTTTTCTCTTGAAAATTGTACTCAAAACGATTAATCGATTATCAAAATAGTTGTCGATTAATTTTCTGTCGATCGACTAATCGACTAATCGATTAATCGATTAATTGTTGCAGCTCTAGTCTGGACTATGCCTGGTAAATCTGGTCCGGGTATTTCCCGGAGTGACCCTACCACACATGAGGGACCCTACCACACATGAGTGACCCTACCACACATGAGGGACCCTACCACACATGAGGGACCCTACCACACATGAGGGACCCTACCACACATGAGTCACCCTACCACACATGAGGGACCCTACCACACATGAGGGACCCTACCACACATGAGGGACCCTACCACACATGAGTGACCCTACCACACATGAGGGACCCTACCACACATGAGTGACCCTACCACACATGAGTGACCCTACCACACATGAGTGACCCTACAACACATGAGTGACCCTACAACACATGAGGGACCCTACCACACATGAGTGACCCTACCACACATGAGTCACCCTACCACACATGAGGGACCCTACCACACATGAGGGACCCTACCACACATGAGTGACCCTACCACACATGAGGGACCCTACCACACATGAGTGACCCTACCACACATGAGGGACCCTACCACACATGAGTGACCCTACCACACATGAGTCACCCTACCACACATGAGGGACCCTACCACACATGAGGGACCCTACCACACATGAGGGACCCTACCACACATGAGGGACCCTACCACACATGAGTGACCCTACCACACATGAGTGACCCTACCACACATGAGTGACCCTACCACACATGAGTGACCCTACAACACATGAGGGACCCTACCACACATGAGTGACCCTACCACACATGAGTCACCCTACCACACATGAGGGACCCTACCACACATGAGGGACCCTACCACACATGAGTGACCCTACCACACATGAGGGACCCTACAACACATGAGTCACCCTACCACACATGAGTCACCCTACCACACATAAGGGACCCTACCACACATGAGGGACCCTACCACACATGAGTGACCCTACCACACATGAGGGACCCTACCACACATAAGTGACCCTACCACACATGAGGGACCCTACCACACATGAGTGACCCTACCACACATGAGGGACCCTACCACACATAAGTGACCCTACCACACATGAGGGACCCTACAACACATGAGGGACCCTACCACACATGAGTCACCCTACCACACATGAGGGACCCTACCACACATGAGGGACCCTACCACACATGACGGATGGTTGTTTCTAAACATGGTTGTTTCTAAACATGTTTTTGGCAGGTAGAGCAGGTAGGGGGAGGGCTGCCCTGATGAAGGCTGTGTGTGGCTTTTTAATCTGTCCAGAAATGGACTAAGCCTTTAATTAAAGCTTTTTTGAATCTTTGAAGAGTGCCTTGTTTCAGCCTTTTTGTTTTATTACTTTCATGTTACCCCATTTTTATCTTTTGATATTTTCTATTGTATTGATGAAGTGTCTGATATATGCTATATTCTGTATGCTATACATATCACTATTGATTTATTTTTCATGAACACTGCAGCATGGGTCACATGACAGGTATTTTAACTTGTGAGCGAGAGCAGCTGACATTGTCAAATCTACATGTAGTTGCACCTTGTTGAGGTTCTGCTCCGTCTCATAGATGTTCTTCTCCACTTTATCAGCATTCTTCTGCAGCTTCTCGATCAGAGCAGTCAGCTCTGTAGACGGAGCGCTGGAAGAGAGAAGCAACAAGAAGCAGAAAGAAAAACATGACTTCATGGGGAGGAGGGGGGGGGGGGGTCAAAGACCAATCTTATGATTGTGAAAACTAAGGTGTGGCTCAATGCTCACTTCCTGGGCCTAAAACACTGTTTTCTTTGACATATAAGTTATCGATGTGTGTGTGTGTGTGTGTGTGTGTGTGTGTGTGTGTGTGTGTGTGTGTGTGTGTGTGTGTGGCAATACTCAATACTACAATACTAAGTTATGTCTTATTAAACCAAATGACGTGACTAAGTGTAACTACATTTCCAGTATAATTTAGATATACTCTGTACATCAAAGCTATATCAAACAATTTAGAAGTTCTTGGATTTTTGAACAAAACCATGTACTGTAAACAAACCTGAGTTGCTGTATTGAAACATCCAGTTTGATTAACATCATGCAGTTAATATTTCACAAGAGATGATTTAGTATTTGTCAATAGGAAAATGAATGGAGATACAATACTATTAGGAATGAATGCAACCACAAGATGTCACTGTCTCACGCCGTGGTTATCACGAAACCTTATTCAAATGACAGGGACATTATATCCTGTATATCGCATTCTTATTGAACTCTGTCAAATCAAATACTATATATATAATATATCAATATTATATAATATATATATATAATATATCAAACTACACTATTGAAGTATATGCCACGTAGAAGAGAGTGACAGCTCGCTCTTAACTGGCAGACAAGGATAGATGCATTTAGTGATTTCTGTGAAGTCTATGCAAAGACAGCTTCCTCTAAGCTAACCTAAGACCTTTATGATGCAAATGAGCCAAAGACACAACTAAAGCATACGAGCATAAGAAGACTGATCCAAATCTCATCCTGCTTTGGTTTGAGAATGTGAGGAATGACTCAATGGCTGTCGTCACTGTAGGAATGAGCTGGCTAATCTAAACCTGCTGGCTGCAAAGAGAAACCAGTTCAGTGGCCCCCCTCCCCATAGGCTCATAACACTGGGCCAACATCAACCACCCAAGCCCCCAGGAATAGCGCTGGGCTGTGAAGCCATTTGAACATGGTGGCGAAGCTCTGTATTGCAAGTCACGTGACGCCATGCAGCCCAGAAAGGAAAATTCCCATCCACTTGCAAGGGGACCCCGGCAGCTGTTAAAGTCGAGCTGAACCCAAAAATGACTTTTCTTTTAGTTCAAATACCTGGGTATGCAGTGCACCTATTTAATAATGTATGCACACAAAATCACAACAATCTAATTTCTTTAGTTTTTCACACTTTTTCACATCAAAAGTTAATTTTTCAAGATTTCATTGATAACAGTAATGTACAGTTTGCTGACGTCACTTAGTACTATCAAATTTCTACCCCATGTCAACCAATCATATCACAACATGCAGCTGTCAATCAAATCTTCATTTCAGGATAATTTTCTCTTCCAAATGAAGTCGAAAATGGCGCCTAGTGCCTGTCATCTGGCAGAATTCCTATCCCCTAAACTAACTACTAACTTGGCCAATTGTTAGAAACATGAACAAAAAACAAAAACTATAATCTCTAAGAATGCAAAGAAATGTAAGTGGCTCGTTGAAACGCGCATTCCAGGGATATCGTATCGTTACAGCAGCGATAATTGCACACGCATCCAAGAGCTTGGTTGTCAGGGGTCGCACTTCGGAGATTCCAGGCCGACGTGCTGCACTCTCCGCTCGGCAACACGAAGGCAGCTGCCTGGCTGCCTGCGGCTCGCTGAGCTCCACTCCTCCCGTCAAAAGGCTCTTCTCGAGGGGAGCGCCACAACACACTGAATCCCACTCGATTTGGTGGCGGAACACGCCAGGATTGGCCAAAGCCCAATCCAGTCCCCAGAATTGTCAAATAAAATCATCGACATGATACTATGACCCGCCTCTCAACCTGTCATCTTAGACAAACTATGTTTTCAGTCTGAAACGGACTCATTATGCACGTGACGAACACGTTCAGTTCGACTTTAAACCCAGGGGAAATTTTTCCGGGTGTCACTCAAAGTATAAAACGACTCTTTTAATTATCAACTAATTTTTTATGGGGCATTTTTTCTTCAGAAGCCACTAAGAGCCGTATACGGGTGTATTTTCTTCATCTACATCTACATCCATGGGTGGGAGGGGTGGGAGATGTCATGGAACACGTCATGGCACACATGCGCACTTCGCCTTGGGCTGCATGGTCAGGAAGTAATCAGGAAGTGAAACCAGGAAGAAAACCCCCCCATGGTGGCTTCATGCGCCAGTGAGCAACCTCCGTCTGAATGCATGGGTGGGCGTGGCACGTCCCCTATCCAGTTCTTTTAATACATCCATGCAACCACCCTGCAGAATGCAGATATCACCACTCTCCACTGCCTCATCTGTGTCAGTCACAACACAAGCTCTCCACTGCCTCATCTGTGTCAGTCACAACACAAGCTCTCCACTGCCTCATCTGTGTCAGTCACAACACAAGCTCTCCACTGCCTCATCTGTGTCAGTCACAACACAAGCTCTCCACTGCCTCATCTGTGTCAGTCACAACACAAGCGTGTCGCTGCTCTGTGTTGGAAAATGTCTTGGTTTCCTGTGAATTTGTGAATTTCATAATGTCGCAAAGTTCTTATAGATTAGAGGCAGAGCCCAACGATACTAGATTTTGAGGGATATTAGGGAGTAAAAGAAATTCCAATATCAATATATCGGCCGACATATACACATACACAGTCCATTAATATATATATATATATATATATATATATATATTTATATATATATATATATATATATATATATATATATATATATATATATATATATGTGCATGCGTGTGTGGACCTACAGACCTGCTGGTCTAAAAAG